>NC_065452.1:40481801-40785879 GCF_917563875.1 Diabrotica virgifera virgifera | reverse complement strand
TATTTCATTATTTTGCACTCTTAGTTTTGCTACTTTAAACTAGTAACTTTAAAAACTAACTTTAAGTATAACTCAAGATAAGACATTAAAACAAATCTTTAGTTGTCATATTATCAAGAATATATGAAAAAATATGTGTGAAAGATATTTAAAAAGAAGTGGTCTTAAAAAAGTACCTCCTTTACTTTTAGTATAGGAATGTATGCAAAATGCATTTTGGATAAATTCACTAAATTTGCTAAAAAGAATTAAATATAAGCGTTACGAATTCTACCGTTACGAATATGTATAGTTACGAAATGACGCCGTTAAGAATTGTCTGTTACCATTTGTCGGGTTACGATCGGACCCGTTACGAGTAGTGATGTTAGAAGGGAATATTATCGAGAACGAGAATATTCTCGAGAATATTCTCAGCCAGAAAATTCTCTCGAGAATATTCTCGGCAAATTTTTTTCTATATTTTCAAAAACCGAAACAAAAATAAAAACTAGATACGGGTCAAATTATTATAATTTAAAAAATATGTAGGTATATTGTTTTTGCCAATCCCATGAACCACTAGCAAGGGTGTTTACAGTGCCAATATTTATTGTTTGGTGCAAATATTTAGAATGGTGTTCATTAAGCAGAGAAGAACAAGTTGGGGAAACTGATTTTGTAGATAATTCAACAACTTTAAAATATGGTGATGCGTCGCCTGAAATAATGGCAGATTTGGCACTTTATTTTTTTTTAAAGAGGGATTTTTTGGAAAACCATACGTTGTAAAATCAATTCAAAAACTAGAAATCATATGGTGAAAATTAACTAAAATAGCAGTTGATATATTAAGCATGGCTTCATCTAGTGCAGCGACTGAGAGAAGTTTCAGCACTTATGGTTTATTATGCACTCCTCTAAAAGAAACCGACTCACTTCTGAACAGGCTCGTAAGGTAACTTTTATTGCTCACAATTTAAAATTGTTAGACGTAGACCAATCCATGACTGAGCTGGCCACTCGTGAAAAACAAAATCCCACAACTCATCAGTACATTGAAATGCAGATTGTAGATGACTAGGATGAGCTAATGATAGAAATTATCAAATTTCAGAAAATCATACTTGTTATTGTTATTATTTTTTTTCTGACTTTATATTAAGCTTTGTCCATAAAATTTGTATAATTTTCAGTGACAATAAAGCATATTTCTATTCTATTCTAAATATATTCTGAATCTGAGGTCTCATCTTTTATCATACCACATCGATTATTTGCTGTTAAGAAGAAAATTTCATTTTTTTATCAAATAAATTTTGTGTTTTCTGTTGTTTTTGTATTTTTCTTATATAAAAAGAGCACTGTTGTTTCGTCTCATAATTTTGTATATAGGATCATGATTTTTAAAACCCTTTTTTTCATCTTCAACAATATTCTTAAGTGCGTCATGGGGTTCATTCTCAGAAAATTCTCCATATCGAGAATATTCTTCGATTTTTCATTCTCAAGAATTTTCCAACACTAGTTACGAGATGTCATGGAACCGTTTAAAACATATTTGAATCTCTTATGTTCTTCGTAACATTAAAATTCGTCATCTATGTACTATAAATTGCCGAAATCAAATCCTGTCAGTGTGTTATTCACCTTATGGAAAGGTTTTATTTAAGCGAATTAGGAACCTGAAAGCGTGGGTTTTATTTTCAGATGTTAATTTTGTATAGCAGACGAGTTAATCTTAATTCTATTTCAGCGATTCATTGTCTACGGATACAATAAAATTCTATGAATAGAGTTTCCTTTTATTGTGCTGCACATTACGTCGAATATTTATCTAAACGTAAATACACAACTATGGATCTATTTTTCTATCAGCTACTTAATAAACTGCGAGGCATAAGTTAAGTTAGGGATATAGAAAATTATGCTCATTTTCATAGTTGATTTTTTTGTGAACAGATTGACGGGTTCCGCCATTTTTTTTTATTATTTTAGATTTTTCTTTAGTATGTATTTACATAGTTGTGTAAAGGTTTAATCAAACTTCTCTTTTTGGAATTATACCGGGTGGAAGAAAATAAATGTTTTTCTTATGTTAAGTTTGAGAAACCCTGTAGGTACATAAAAATGTGAGCATATACATATAGGAGTCGTTTTGTAGTCTTATATTTTGTGAATATTTTTTTCTTTGAGTGTCTTTGATATCTTTAGAAAGAATGAAAATAGACGGTTGTGTAGGTTAACATAATATGTTTTAACCTATACAAAGTTTGAGACACCCTGTAGGGAGGACAAAGGTACAAAGGTGGGTGGGTATACATTGAAATAATGTTGTGTCATTAGACTTAGGCAAATATGCAAATAAAAAGGTATGAAATATGCGCATAAATATGCAGTATTTTACCCAAAAATATGCAAGTATATCCAGAAAATATGCATGTAATACAAAAATATTTACAACATTTTTTAATTTACAAAAATATCTAAAATATCTTCACATGTTGTATTAATTAACATGTGTATTTATTTTATAAACTAAGCTTATGTAATTAAATATTTAAAAATTTTAACAAATAAATGATATTATTTCGAATTGTGGTAACAATAAAATTATCAAATTCCGTTTTTTTTTCTAAAAGAAACATAAATATGGCTTCTATCTGACTGAGTACATAGAAAAACTTCTTTCGACATCAACCGATCTAACTGGGGCATTTTTCAAATTCACCATAATAGTTGGCTCTAAATTAAGTGGTTCGGAAAATATCCAAGCTACTACTTGACTCACTTCAGAAAAAACCTGGTAACCACTGTTTTTTTCATGGTTGCTGGAAAATGTTTGGAAAGTTTTCTTTCCAATATGTATTACTTTTAACGTTTTGACACAATTATTCAAATTTTTTATTAAAAATGTACTGTCTAACAATGATAATTTGAAGGAATCCAATTGGGTAATAGTTTTCTGAACGAAACTATAGTTTGATTTTATGAATGACACTGAACACAGATGTTCACGGCTTATTTTACAACAAAAGTGAAAAGGACCCTTTAAACTAAAAATTTTTACCTAGTGATATAAACTGGCAGATTTTGGAACCCTTGTATCAAGTACAAAACGTGACAAGATTATGTATAAGCCGCTATCTTTTATTAGTTCCGATACCAAAAATTTGAATACCAACATATTATAAAACAAAATTAAATATTGAGATTTGCAAGCTATTTTTTACACGAATATAAAAATAATATATACAACCAAAATTTTAAAGTATATGCACTTTATGCACATTTATATAAAAATATGCAGAATTGAATATTTTTGCATATTTTATGCATAATATGCAAAATATGCAATTTGCATATTTGCCTAAGTCTACTTATCATACTACTAAGATGAAATTATTTCCTATATATAGTGCGAAAGGAGCAGAGTGTTCAGAAAGAAAATCTGTGTAATGTAGCCTCCACGTAGATACCAAAACCGTACTTATTCTCAAGGAAATTCCAACCCAAAAATTACAGAGCTTCCATTAAACAATCTCGTCTCTCTTATGTTACGCCCTGCATACCGTTTACCTGGTCGACAAATAACTCTTATAGTGTTGATAAGAACTGTTTACTTGATGTGTATTTCTGTTTTAAAGTTTGGTTAACTGTTATTTTTTATTGCTAATTTAGTTTTGCTTCAGTTTAAACACATAATAAACTATAAAAATGTCTATTTTCCTCGTTTCTCAAGATCTCAGGGTCATTTAAAAAACAAAATGTTCACCAAATATAAGACTACAATACGATTCCGATGTATACTCACATATGTACTTCGTCCTCCCTACAGGGTGTCTCAAACTTAACATAAGAAAAATATTTCTTTTCTTCTACCCGGTATAAGTACAAAAAAGAAGTTTTAGTAAACCTTTGCACAACTGTGTAAATAATAAATAAATACCTAAAATAATAAAAAAAGTAGCGAAATCCGTTAATCTGTTCACGAAAAACTCAACTATACCAATCACTAATTATTATTAACATTATCCGCAATTAACAATCCTCAAGGAGAAAGAGGAATGGATGAATGAGGAAATACTCAATATGATGGAACAACGGAGACAACATAAGTACAAAGATAATAATAAATACAGAGAGATTAACGACGAGATCAGCAAGTGATAAAGCAGACAAAAGAAAAATAATTTGAAGAGGAATGCAAAGAGATAGAAGACCTTAAAAAAAGATACTATCTATTTAATCTACACAAGAAAGTTAAAGAAATGGCAGGACTAAGAAAACAAAATCTCACTGGTGAACTTCTTGATAGACACGGGATTAGTATAATACATACGGATGAGAAACTACAACGCTGGACAGAATACATCGACGATTTGTTCGATGATGAAAGAGGGGAATAGAACTAACCTATTTCATAAGAAATAGGTCCATATATTACAAAAGGAGAAATATTACACGCATTAAAAGCAATGAAGGGTGGGAAAAGTCCAGGACCTGACGTGCTTCCTAGCGAAATACTAAAAATTAGAGATGAGAAGCACATTGATGTTTAGTGACACTCTTGAACTTGAACCAAATTTATATATAGCTCAGGCGTATTACCCAAAGTGTGGGTAACGTCGATTTTTATTTGCCTCCCCAAAATGAAAAACGCAAGAGAATACGGAGATTACTGGACCATTAGCTTGATGTTCCTTGTGCTAAAGTTACCATATAAGTCATTCATAACCAAATATATCATAAACTGAACATATACATTAAGGGTACAAGGTGTCTGGTATTTTATTGACTATAATAAAGTATTCAATAACGTAAGACATGAAACAATTACTGAATGTCCTGAAGTCAAAAGAGATAGTTACAAGGACCACAGAATCATATCGAATTTATACTATACATGTTCGTCCGCTATAACTTTTCCCATGCGTCACGATTCATTTTCAAACAAATTAAGTCAAAACATAAAGTGAAACGAACGTCGATGTGTACATACATTTTGTATACTGTATGCTATATACTACACACATCGGCGTACGTTTTGCTTTATGTTTTGACTTAATTTGTTTGAAAATGAATCGTGACGCATGGGAAAAGTTATAGCGGACGAACAATAAGTATGTATGTATTACATATGTATGTTAACATATGGATCGGAGGCATGGCTCATCTCCAAGGCAGATGTAAATCTCCTGCCTATAATTGAACGAAGGATCCTGAGAGGAATATTCGGTGGAATCTGTGAAAATGGTGTTTGGAGGAGTAGGTACAACTACATATGAGGTATACCACAGATATAAACATATATTTGGTGGTAAAGACGTAGTATCTCTTATAACAATAGAAATACTAAGACGGGCAGGACATCTAGGAAGATCACAGCAGAACAACCCTCCTAGAAGAATCCTTACGTCACAACCTGTGGGAAGTAGAAATAGGGGTAGGGCAAAACTCAGATGGAACGATGGTGTGGATGAGGATGGGAGAAAAATAGGCGCAGCAAACTGGCAACGGTTGGCAATGGATAGGACTGACTGGCGTAATATACTTAGGAGGGAAGGTCAAGGCTCTTTCATGGTCGATGACTGTAGCACCATTGATGTTGATGAAGTATGTATTATCATGAAAAAAGCTCGATAGTGTGAAAAAGCTGGAATAAAGGTAAATTGAGTTCCCATTAACAACATTAGATATGCGGATGATACTATCATCTTAGTGGAAATATTGAAGATCTTTAGAAACTGGTGATCGGAATAGTGGAGCATGGGAAAGAATACGGTCCAAAAATGAACCTCAAGAAGACAAAATTGATGACAACATCATAAACATTTATATTTTTTATGAGAAAACTCAAAAGAAGTAACGAAAATCTTCTAATAAATGGAACCAATCTCGAACGAGTGGACAAATATGTATACATAATATGTAACAATGTTGTAACAATGATTACCTACAAAAATGGTTACAGAATACTTAAGGCTAGATCAAAGAAGAGGACGGAGTATACGAAGAAGGAGAGTGTCATGGATGAAGAATTTAAGGGACTGGTTTAAATGCAGCTCTATAGAATGTTCAGAGAAGCGGTATATATTAAAAATCGCGATATACAACCTCCGATTGGAAGACGACACTTAAAGAAGAAGAAGATCAAATTTCAACAAAATGAGAAGAGTGCATAAGAGCTTTAAAGTTGCAGCTGAGAGTTAGGTTAGCGAGGTGTTACGTTTTGTCGACTTTGTTTTATGGAGTGGCAGCTTGGACCTTTAATGTGACATAAATGAAAAACTGAAATCGTTCGATTTGTGGGTAGGGATGGCAACGATTTAAAAATTATATCGATATTTGATGTATCAGCCACACATGATTAATATATCATATTGGCCGTATATAATATCTGTTATAATATAATTATTATAGTAATAATCTATGATGTCTCAGCAGGCGTCTCGAGGTCAAACTCCACTTTAAGTTATGTCGTATGATGTGTGTTTATAATAAGTATTGAGTTTCCTTTCTTATCTTTATTTTGTTTACTATTAATTAGGTATTTGTGCACAGTATGAATATTGTTTTGTAATTAATAAAATTCGAAAAGAATAATGTCACCATCCAAAAGCAATGTGTGGTTGCATTTGAATAAATTTAATAAAGAACAATCTCGCTTCAATTTTTGCTCCAAAGTTTTAAAAACATCAGCCCACCAAAAATAAAAAGCTTTTAATCAAGTAAACAAAAGGAAAAACAGCGAGAATACGAACAAAAGTTAAGACCATGCATCGACAAACAATGCACTATACTGGATTTAAAATAACCACTTCCACTTTTCATGACATGAAATTATGATTGGCAGGGATAATCAAACCCATGAACTAAAGAGAAGAATCGGTATTGTGTGGGCAACATATTGTGGGACTGAGTGAAACTTTTACAAGTAAGCTGCCCACATATCTGAAGAGAAAAGTCTTTGAGCAATGCGTACTCTCAGTTTTGACATCCAGAGCAGAAAAACTTACCTTAACAAAAACCTCGGCTACCAAACTAAGAGTTACGCAGAGAGAGAACTGAGAGAAGAGTGGAGCGATCCATGTTCGGAATAATTCTGCGAGATAAAATAAAACGACGAGATAAGGAGGAGAACCAAGGTGACTGACGTTATCGAAAGAATAGTAAGAGTAAAATGGACATGGGCAGGACACATAGCCAGAATGACAGATTAGCGATAGACAAAGAGATTATTGGAATGGAGACCAAAGGAAGACAAGAGAAGCGTCGGTCGACCACGATGCGATTTGAGAAAGATAAAAAAAATTGGATAAGAGCGGCGCAAGATAGACGAGGTTGGAAACAAGGAGAGGAGGCCTATGTTCAGCAGTGGACTTTTGAGGCTAGGTGATGATGACTTGCACTTTTACACAAACCTGAATAACTTTTTTTGTATGAACTGGATGATCAAGAAACTGTAGTGCTACCTCATTGAAGTGCACATAGACACTGCTCTTAGGGATGGCGGTTGTTGAGAAAAAATCGGTTTTCGGTTATACCGGTATTTTTTGACTTACGGTTTAAGCTGGCGGTTATAACTGGTCGAAAAAACCGGTTTTTCCAAAAACCGGTTTTTCCAAAAACCGGTTTTTGGATTTTTTAATCAATATCCAATACCCAATAGGTTACATTTATATTGCACTTTAGTTTGCGATACTCTATTCGAATCGATATCAGTTGAAAGACCAGTCATCAGTGTTGTTAACTCGGTTTCGGTCAGGTTTAAATTTCCAATTCGCGCGCGCCTGCCCAAAAAATTTCCACATTTTTTCTTTAAATTCATTATTTTTGAACTTATACCGTTTTTCGGTTATTATTTTAAAAAGGAAAAACCGGTTATAACCGGGACAAAAAACAACCAGAAAAACCGATTATTGCTGAGTAAAAAAACCGGTTTCAGGTTAAAACCGGTAAGTTCTTCCCATCCCTACTGCTTCTCGAAACGTCTCTATCTGTTTCTTATTAATAGGCATCTTTAGATTTTTAGAATTTCATTTTGAAGTATCTCTTATAACTATATTACATGTTACTAGATACTCCCAAGGGAGTATACCATTGGTATAACTTGTCTTAGGGTCTGTTTATAGATCATAACATTGTTTTTTTCCAAGAAAATTATATTCCCTCTGCCTCAAATTTTATGCATAGCAAAACTGTTGATATGTAGAAATATACAAACAATGGGATGGTAATAAATCTAAAGAAGACTGAATTGCCAACAACGGAGAATACAGCAATAAAACAGCTGGAAATAGACGAAGGTAAACAAATCAAAGGAACAACTGAAGAAGATAAATAAAAAATAGATTAGGACAAACAAGAGACTGCATACGAAAATTGAATCGGGATAAGAACATTAGTATCAAAATAAAAGAAGAATATAATATAACACCATGACAAGAAGTATCCTCACTTATGGGTGCGAACACTGGACAATAACAAACAAGAAAAAGACAAAAAATAAGAA
The DNA here is from genome assembly GCF_917563875.1 of Diabrotica virgifera virgifera. Lineage (NCBI taxonomy): Eukaryota > Metazoa > Arthropoda > Insecta > Coleoptera > Chrysomelidae > Diabrotica > Diabrotica virgifera. The sequence goes on along the minus strand of NC_065452.1, from coordinate 40,777,385 downwards.
AGTTACAATATCTGGGACACGTAATGAGGGGACCGCGATATGAAATCCCAAGACTGATAATACAGGGAAAGATAAGAGGCGGAAGGAGTATAGGAAGAAGGAGAGTGTCATGGATAAAGAATTTAGGGGCTGGTTTAGATGCAGTTCTATAGAACTCTTTGGAGCAGCGGTGGATAGAGTAAAGATAGTGACGATGATATCCAACCTCCGATTAGGAGACGGCACTTAAAGAAGAAGAACTGGACAATAAATAAGAAAATCAAAAGCAAAATAAGAGCAACAGAGATGGAGAAGCTGCAGAGTAACAAAGAAGACAAAGAATAAATAACATATATAGATTAGGAAAAGAATATGAATTAACTCAGATATTAGACTACATTGAACAGAAGAGATTAAACTAGTACGGACATGTCAGAAGAGCAGACCAAAATTGTTGGATAAACAGGATAACAGATTGGAGCCCGATAGGAAGAAGAAAGAAAGGCAGACCCAAAGATCTTTCAGAGGTAAAGTGGACGAAGCAATGGAAAGGAAAAATCTGCAGAAATGGAAGTGGAAAATCAGAAAGAATTGGAGAGAACGGTTGAATAAAGAAATACAGTGAAAATTGTGGAAATCCTTAGTATATATAAAACTGTTGATATATGACTTTAAATCATAATTTTCTCTTTGTTCTAATAAGCATTTGGACAGTAGTTTGGTCAAGATTTAGCTCTGAAAAGAATCACTTCGTAAAATAACGGAGAGTTTCCACATTTTCCGAACGCGCTGTGTAATTACCGGATCTATTTCCCAACTAAAAAGATTTTCTGCATGCCACTGAGCTTATGGAGACGGTTGGTCAAATAAAATAAGAGGAATACTTTAATTACGCAATCTAAATGAAGTTTTATCCAAAAATAAACACCTAGTATCTCGTACCTCTGTCTGCCAATTCTCTTACACAATACCAGCAATTGGAAAAGCATGGTAACCACGGTCAGATTTACTAATTATGTAAAAGTAGGTTAAAATCTTGGTGATGAGCCGTTTATTTTATTAGGAAATAAACAAGGAAAATGTGAAATTGCATACTTTTTGTATAGGTTGTAACAAATATTTTCATGATATATGCAGGGTGAGTTTTAGTGCGACAGGTCGATAATTCCATCATGGTACAGAATATCCAAAAAAGGTATTTAAAAATAATGTAGGTAATGGTATTCCCCAAGTTGGGAAAATATGCTGAATTCTACAGGGTGATTAATAACTACGTGGAAAAGTAAACATGCAATTTTTAGAATAGGACATCCTTTAGCTCATAATTTTAACAAACACAGAAATAAAACATAATTCACGAAGAAGTTTTCTGGAAAATTTAAAGTCAAAATATTCAATAGGAAAAAGTTATGTAACTTTATAGACGAGCGGCACAACACAAAAAACGTTTATTTCTCGATATAATGTGTGGTGTGATCACCACGGTATGGTGAATGCCTAATTCTGATCATAGTTTATGTTTTTGATGGTGCTGAAAACGAAAATTAGATTTATTTTGAATTTTACGTGGGGGAACATTGGCAAAATCGCCATTTTACCCTAAAAATAAAAAAAATAAATCACATTTTTTGCGTTTAATAACTGTTACATTTTAATATTTTTTTTTCTGAAATTTTTATACCTTTCTGAAGACAATTTGAAGTTCTTGAGGTTTGAAGTTTGAGTTTTGAGGTTCTGAAGACCTGTTTCAATCTTTCTATCTCATTACAATAAAAGTTATGAATTGTTTAAAGTGAAAGGTGCAGATTCCTGATTTTCAAAGTTTAATCGCAAAAGTTGAGTGACAAAATTTGAAATTTAGCTTTTTAATCAAGTTTATGGTAAAGTATAGGGTACAAAGAATAAAATGTTTGATATAAAAAAATAATGCAATTTTTAATTTTAAGAAAAACGTGATTTCATTTTTTTTAAATTTTAGGGTAAAATTGCGATTTTGACAATGCTCCTCTATCTAAAATTCAAAATAAACCTTATTTTCGTTTTCAGCACCATCCAAAACATAAAGTAAGACCAAAATTAGTCATTCACCACACCGTGGTCAGTATTTCGAGAAATAAGCGTTTGTTTGGAAGAGTGCCACTCGTTTATAAAGTCACAAAATGATTTGCTTATTGCATATTTTGACTTGAAATGTTCCAGAATACTTCTTCATGAACAATATTTTGTTGCTGTGTTAGTTAAAATTATAAACTAAAAAGTTTGTCACTTAACTTGTTAAGTAAATACTAAACTAACGAAATCTGACGACAAAATGTTTAAAAATTAACAACTCCTCTTTTAATTTGTTTAAACACTTTGGACAAATCTCGTTGCCATCTAAATACGCGAAAGATGATACAGTAAAATTTTCAATTTTCATTTTTGCATAAAATTTGATTTTTAAACATGTTCCACCGATTCTAGATAAAAATAAACTACATATTCGGATTCACCGACCTCGAAACTATAAAGAATGACCAATATTTACCATTCACCTATCATGGTCGCTTTTTCGATTTTAAAGCCTCAGATTAGGGGTGTGCCCCTCGCCCAATATGCTTGTTCTTTTTCTGCCCTATATTAGAATATGATCCAGTCTATTCACTTTTCTGAAATATTAGTTAGTTCTACATGTTGTTCTTCTTTTATCCCTAAACACCGTCTTTTTCCTTTTAATTTCTCTTCGAAAATAAATGAAATCTATGTAGACTCAACTTGCAATAAAATTCTTCCCTTGGTATTATTAATCGGTCAATTCCACAAACAAGGAAACAATCCTGTATGATTTATATACCTACTCTAGTTGTAGTTTTCGTAATTGTAGTTAGAAAACTCCACCTATTCCATCCTCCTAATCTGTTTCTGATAATGGACAGGGAAAGTGAGTCATTGGATATCGACAAAGTAATTAATGAAGTTGAAATGAAAAAACATCTACCACTCTCTCTAAATCCTTTTACGGCATTCACATGACACGAAAAATTGATTTTTGTCCAGGTAAAATTGCTATAAATGGATTTGTATATAAAATAATGGAGTATTAGATATATGTATAAGGACCATATAACTACTATAGGAGTTTCTTATTAAAAAAGTTTGAGTCTTATACCAGCTTTTGGATTTTGATATTAACATTTTTTAGCTACAAATTGTAAATTATTACTAAGGTTTTTAATACAAAGTTTTAATAGATAGCTTCCAGATTTGAAGCTACATATTATCAATCAACAAAGTTATACAATTTTAATTAAATGATTGAGTTCTAATAATTCGAACAAAATCTGCAAAAGAAGAGAAAGACATTCTAATTGAAGATTCAAAAGTTGTGTGAAGCTTCTTTTTAAAATTGATACTATGGCATAACGCTTTCAAACCCTAAGAGATGCGGACGACACTGTCATAATGGTAGGCAACCTCCACAACCTCCAGAGGCTAATGACCAAGATCGTAGTTGAGTATGGGACTATCAATAGTCTTTATAAAAACTAAACTTGAGGTTATCAAAAATCCAAGACAATAATGAAAGCCTGATAATAATTAACGGTAATAATATCGTATGGCATTTTTGCCGGGGAGATCCTTTCGGACAGTTCCGGCGCCATTTACATCTTTAACCCTGTTTTAAGTAACTAGTGCCGATGTACACTAGCCCAGGGGGACCGACGGCTTAACGTGCTCTCCGAGGCACGGTGAGACGGCTCGTGTCATTATTGGAAATGGAATTGGTTTTTCTTTGACAGGGCTCGAACCCACGTGCACTGGCGTATGAGGCCAGCGATTATGCCGTTACTCCACGGCCGCTCACAACGGTAATACTATAGAAAAAATAAAGAACTTCATCTATCTTACCAGAATAATAATCCACCAAAATTATTAATTCAAAGAAATGAAAGGTCGAATAGAAAAAGCACGAAAAAGTTTAATAAAATAATAAAGGTACTGTACTTTGTACAAGAGAACTGAAATTAGACTTAAGAATTAGGCTAACAAGATGCTATATTATTTTCTCGACTCTACTCTATAGATTAAAAGCGTTAACCTTAACGTTGCGACTACTAAGAAGCTAAAAAATTCGAACTGTGGCTATCTAGAAAACTACTAAATATATCAAGCATTAGAGCTTCAGAATACTGAACTTTAGAATATTATCTAGCAAAGCATATTATCCACAAAACCTGGCAAGACAATAAATACAAGATGTAAGAGAATACGGACAATCAAAATGTTCAAGTAACCATCGAGTAGTAGATACTAGGGAAACTAGAAACTACTTCCTCTACTATTTTTTAGGCAAAGTTTCATTTTAGGTCGCTAGGAAAATCCTTATTTTTCAAAATATTCTACAATCTTTAGGTACTATGTATCTATAAATCTCATTATTAAGTAGTGGGGTTGATAGATGTACTCACGCAGTTTTAAATGTTAATATTGATAAATAAACAAATTTTGAAGTTTTAAAAACTTAAAAAAAGTTGGAAAAGCTATCTCGGCAAAAAATAGTCAAATAAACATTTTTTGTGTCAAAAATGGTTAGAGACACGAATATCGAAACATCATTTCAAAATTTTTAATTCCCACGACGTTATTAATAAACACATTACAAAAATTTTCAAACGCGATTTTTGAGGGGAGTTCACTGAAATTTTAAATTCTACTGCATTTATCGAAAATATAATATATATATAAAAGCAAAAAATGAGACCTTATAAAAGTGTAATAACGGCAGTAACCGCGCTTTTGCAATTGAAAAAATAGCAACATTTATTAAACAAATAATTAAATATATAAAATATTGAATATTTTTCAAACATTTTTTTTGCTTTATACTGGTAACATATGGCAACTTCTCTCGCCAAATAAAATATTTTATAGTATTTATTTATAATGTAAATAATATTTTTTTGTAAATATGTTTTTCAATGTTTATTTATAATTATTTAAATAAATTAAGGGTCAGATTTAATTTCGTAAATCTTAAATGAAAGCTTTTTCCCTGTGCTTTGTAGAAAAAAATTGTAAAAACCTTAATAAAAACATGAGTCATTGCAGTAATTAAAAAAGTAAATTATATGCAAAACTAACCGTTTTTTCATTATATAACTACTGATCCCGTTTTAGAAATCATAATATATCTATCTATCTATATTGAAAATATCTTTTGTTTTCAACTAAACTTTGATATAAAATTTGTTCCAACCTGTACGGAATTACATTTTTATTTACGTGTATTGTAATTTTATTTGATTAGACTGTCCTAATTATAATTATTATTTATTATTGTTAATTTTAGTTTTTAGTTGTATACTTATAATCTAAATCAAAATTTTGCTAAATAAAAATGCTAATTTCTTTTTTTTTGTTTAATAAATTCAATCTTTATAAAAAGAGCCTCTATATAAATATGCATACAGTGTGTCACTACAGAAAATCTAAAAATATGCAAAAAACACGTCAAATTTATTTGTGAGGGGAAAATTTTGTAGAGCAATTTTCAACTACATTACATCAACCCTCTAGCGGGGCGGATACAACCCCCAAAATCTTTAATGGAAAGGGGGTTAAATGATACCTCATTTTAAAGGCCATTCAATCACTTTTTTAAAAATGCCACATACATTATATTTATCTTTAGTACTTTTTTTTCTCTTTACTGTTTGAGTATTTAGTTAAGCTTTTTTCAAAAGCGCTGAAAGGAAAAAATATAATGTATGTGGTATTTTTGAAAAGGTAGTTGAACGACCTAAATCGACCTTAATTAATTAATAATAGTTAAACGACTTTAAAATGAGATATCACTAAGCCCCCCTTCCATTAAATATTTTGGGGGTTGTGTCCGACCCCGCTATAGGGTTGATGTCATTTAGTTGAAAACCAGTCTACAAAATGTCCCCCTCACAAATAAATTTGACTTGTTTTTGCATATTTTTAGATTTTCTATAGGGACTAAATTATAGAGGGCCCCACCCTTCACTTTTTACCGGTGCCGGCTCATCTTTTTCGACAGTTCTGTTGGGACCAGCCGGGAAGAAGGCGAAGAGAAAGGTCTAATAGAAGATAGAAAACGTACATAGCAAATGCTGTAATATATAGAGACTTCAGAGAAGGTGATCGGGAGGATAGAGTACTGTGGAGTACTCATAGTGGAAAAAAAGCCAAAGAAGAAGAAGAAATACAAAAAGTTAATATTATCATTATGTAGGTAATATTCTTATATATAACTAATATATTTATAATTGAAGTTAAATATTAAACAACGAAAACCAGAATTTGCTAAGCAAATCTAATAATATGGACAGGGACTGTACCTTAATAGTTATATTATACGAGTAGTGATATTGTTAAAAAATGAATTTATTGAAATATTAATAGTCATAAATTCTTACCTTGTCATTATAAATCACAAATAATGTAATTGTCATCAGATGTAAAAGTGACCAAACATAAAATTTATTCACTTTTCACTAACCTTTTCAACCCAGTTAATCTGCGATTATGACTAACTTACAACTTGTACCATCGACTATATAGAGCGTCAATATTCCTTCCATAAACCTTCTTATCAATCTTACGATTGCTTCTTATTGGCTCATACGATTGACTGATTCATTCACTGAATCATCTAAGGTAGTAGTTTTACCAGTAAATAAGTCATAAAATTCTTTTTTATTCTTTAAATTTTGTTTTAAAATATTTGTAACAAGGTTTTAAAACTACTTTCTTGAGGAATGTATAATCGTATAATTTAAGTACATGTTATGTTTATATGGGATCATGCCCATTATTATTATTCATCATCATCAATTAGTCTATATTTGTCCACTACTGAACGTAGGTCTCCCGAACAATTTTCCACCTATCTCTATCTAGAGCAGTGTTTCCCAACGTGGGGTCCACGCCCCACAGGGGGGCAATTTGATTGTTAAGAGGGCAATTCGAATATGAGCTCGACATGACTTTAACCCTTATGATATGGGCCATTTAAATGCAATGCTAGATTTCTGTGAAAAACATTAAAGTCTCTATTTACTGCTCATACTTTTCAGGTAATAATCGTATTCTTGAGGCGAGTTATCAAATATTCATCACTATCTTTATATCTTTATTTCACACTATGGGAGAGCATTTAATCAAAACGTCAATATCAGCATTTTTTCAAACGGTTCTTGAAAAAGATGACAAAAATGTAAAAACTACGCCTCTCAGTAACAATATTGTTAGCAGAAGAATCGACGAAATGGGTGAAGATATTAAAAAACAACTTTTTGAAAAGCTGAAAACAATAAATTTCTTAGTGCGAACGGATAAATCAAATTTGAGATACAGTGAGGCAGTATTGATAACTTATGTAAGATATATTGAGACAGGGCAATTTGTTGAAGAAATGTTGTTCTATAAAAGCTTAGAAAGCACCATAAAGAAAAATATAAAATATTGTGCTACTGATGATGCTCCTAATAATATGGGAAATTGGGCCAGAAAAATGCTTACTTAAAATTGACGAAAGATGCGAATCCATAATTGATTCTTGTGCATTGTGTTATTCATAAGAAAAACTTGATAGCTAAAAACATCTCGCCTGTTCTATATGAAGTACATACTACATTCCGTAAGAAAATGTGTTAATGCTATTAAATCTAATGCCAAATGTGAGCATCTCTTCAAGCTATTTTGTGAATAACAAAATGAAGACCGCTTGAGACTTTTACTTCATACTGAAGTAAGATGGCTACCTAAGATGCTTGAAAGATTTGTGGAACTGTTTGATACCTTTGAAAATTTTGAACAGTTTCATTGACTCCAAAAGTGTGAAGTAACTGATACCGCTTTACTTGTTATTGTCAATCATCTGCATATTCTATCGGCTGAATTTTCAGAAGGATTTTCTGATTCAAAATAATCTGATTTTCCAACATGGATGATGTAGGCAATGTTAGTGGATTTGTCTGATATGTCAAATACTCAGTATAAAAAAAACTCATAGAATTGCCAAATAATGAATCAGTTAAAATTTTATTTAGTATAAAAGGAAAGATGGCATGGCTTTGTGGGAAAATAGAAATCGAACACCGAAATTCAACCAAATGTGCAAGAAAACTATGGCTATCCTTTTCATCTTCATATTTAGCTGAATGTAGATTTAGTGCTGTAAGTGATTTACTGTTTTTTTTTAAAGAAATCGGCTGAATATACCACAATATTGGCACTTGAGACCGAAACTAACCAAACTGTGCATCAAGAATCAAGAGCAGAGATCTCAATAAATTAAAAGTACAAATTAATATAGAAAAATCTATAATTGTTTGGAATCTGAATTTGAGTTTTTCATTATACAGGGTGGTTCATCTTATTCGCCTCGGTGTCTGTACATAAAACCACTTACCATTTTAAAAAAATTTCTTCACAGGAATATACAGGACCATTAATACTACAATCCAAAAATAATGTGAATTATACAGGGTGCTCCAAAAAAGGGTGGTATATCAAAGTTATATTTTTTCTTATGGAATGCCCTATATCTGATGACATTATTGAATTAAGCTTAAAAAATAAACTATACTTTCATAAGGGTTCCCTATACCTAAATACAGGGTGTTTTGATTTATTTCGATTTTTATAAAAATGTAAGGTTTTAGAGAAAAATAAATATCTACGAATCTAAGATATGAGTAACAAATTCTTTCTTGGATCTTAATAATAGACTATTTGGAATACTTAAACAGATGCTTATTAAAACAAAGTTTCTTACAGGGTGGTCAAAATATGAGATTGTTCTATTAGCAAATTCAAGCTGTAATAACTTACTTATTTTAAATAGAACACCCTGTATCTTACTAGTCTATCGCGTAGAAAATTTACTTAGCTTTCAATTATATTAAGGTTTCCTATACCTATCTTTTTACAGGGTGGTCAAAATATTAGATTGTTCTATTAACAAATTCAAGCTGTAATAACTTACTTAGTTTAAATGGTACACCCTGTATCTTACTAGTCTATCGTGTAGAAAATTTATTTAGCTTTCAATTTTTATTAGAGTTTCCTATACCTATATTCCTTCATTCTTTAAATATTTAAAGATTTCCTAATTTGTAAGCTTTAAAAATTAAAATTAAGTACCTATATCGTGGTTATGTTGTACAACACATCACCAACACCGGCAATATACTTAGACAAGATACTGTCGTTAATAAAATTTTCATTGTTATCATGTAATAACACAGAGTGTTGTATTATTTTAGTTGATTTTGGCCTACATGTGACATTGAATAATATGTTTATATTTATATTATTCTGCATACCATATATTAGATGCCGTATTCTGGAAGATATATTATTATATTTCATTTCGTATAAGTATTTTCCATATCTTAAACCGACGGTTATTAAGTAAATTTAAGAACACCACTTTGTGTTTGAATCTTTGAATCACAATTACAAACAATTAAATGCAATGGCTACTATGACGAAAACGAGCCTATTGTACAAAAATATGTAAAAATGGGTATTTACAGAATAACATGGGAATTTATATTTACAGAATAACATGTGTATTGAGAGTGTTTACATGGAATTGAAGAGATTTTAAATATCTTCCACTATAAAAATAGAATATCGAGTATGTCATTTAAAATAAGAACACTCTGTGTGATTAAATGATAAAAATGTGAATTAAATTAACGAAAGTATCTTGACTAAAATAGTTAAGTATATTGCCGGTGTTGGTGATGTGTTGTACATAACTACGACATAATTACTTAATTCTAATTTTTAAAGCTTACAAATTAGTAAATCTTTAAATATTTGAAAAATGAAGGGAGATGAGTATAGGAAACCCTAATATGAATTGAAATCTAAGTAAATTTTCTACGTGATAGACTAGTAAGATACAGATACAGGGTGTACTATTTAAAATAAGTAAGTTATTACAGCTTGAATTTGTTAATAGAACAATCTCATATTTTGACCACCCTGTAAAAAGATAGGTATAGGAAACCCTAATACAAATTGAAAGCTAAGTAAATTTTCTACGCGATAGACTAGTAAGATACAGGGTGTTCCATTTAAAATAAGTAAGTTATTACAGCTTGAATTTGTTAATAGAACAGTCTCATATTTTGATCACCCTGTAAGAAATTTTGTTGCAGTAAGCATCTGGTTAAGTATGCTAAATAGTCTTTTATTAAGATCCAAGAAAGAATTTGTTACTGATTTTTAGATTCGTAGATATTTATTTTTTTCTAAACCCTTACATTTTCATAAAAATCGAAATAAATCAAAACACCCTGTATTTAGGTATAGGGAATCCTTATGAAAGTACAGATTATTTTTTAAGATAAATTCAGTAATGTCATCAGATATAGGGTATTCCATAAGAAAAAATATATCTTTGACATACCACTCTTTTTTGGAACATCCTGTATAAGTCACATTATTTTTAGATTGTAGTATTAAAGGCCCTGTATATTTCTATGAAGAAATTTTTTTTTAAATATCAAGTGGTTTTCCGTACAGAGACCGAGGCGAATAAGATGAACCACCCTGTATGTTTTGAAAATTTACTTAACTGTTTCGTTAACAATTTCATAGTGATTTTTTCCTAAAACTTATTTAATCTTCTAAGTCTAACTAAACAATTTAATTTTTTAATATTCAAAATTATGTATGTTACAGGGGGGCATAAAAATTTTTGAAATTGCTAAGGTGGGACATGGCATAAAAAGGTTGGAAAACACCGATCTAGAGCTTCTTGCATCCAATTTGCATAGAATTATTGGTGTAATCAAAATTACATTTTCATAGAACTGACCCGCAAAAGAAACCGGACGCTTGGTTTATTTTAAGTAAAAGAAAGAGTATTAGAAAGACTTCAATTCCAATAAATTAGTTTTATTGTAACAAAAAATAAAAATTTATAAAAGAATTTTAATCGGGAGTAAGATATTTTAAAAACTTTTTATATACTTGGCTTGGTTGGTGTCACGGACTCCGCAAATTTTGTAATCCATTTTAAAAATAGTTCTAGGCTACCTAGACACCTGCAATTTTCAGGATAGCTTAGAACTAGCTAACAATGCAATATTTAACTGCTATTATACAGGGTGATTAATTATATAGTGGGGTGAAGCTCCGTAGATCCGGTATAGTAATGTATAGCGATAAAACTTAATAACAAAAATTGTAGCGAACTTTGAGCTTTATATTACAAAATTAGTTAGAATGTTACAGGGTGTTCGATAACATAGTGGCAGACCAAACTTATGTTTTTTTTAAATAGAACACCCTGTATTTTATTTTATATTCGAAATCTTTGTAACTTTTCGATTACAAAAATATAAAGGTTTGGTATATTATACGGGGTATTTACAAACTTATAACCAATTTTTTATGAAAATCGTAACAAGTTTAACTACACGTATAAATAAAAGCAAGCACAATTTCAATGGTTTATTGACGTCATATTTTTTTATTTGTTGTCAAAATTTTCGTAAATGTTTGTTTTGCTAATTTTCTTTATATTGAATATAGGGTGAGTCAAAACGCAAGTACATTATTTTCTCAGTAATTTTAAATAGATTACCCTGTATTTTATATCATTATCGAAAAGTACCATTACTATACTATAATTTTTGTATAACATTCCCTATGTGTAAATTTATTAGTTTTCGAGATATTCATTTTTCAGAGCAAAATTATTAATAATTACGGGTCTAAATCTTTTCAAATTTTAAGTAAGCCATGGCTGAATAATTGTCTAAAACTTACAATTTACGACTACCGATTATCAATCAGTAATCAAAGTTGGCTACAATTTTTGTTATTAACTTTTATTACTATCTATTACTTATAACGGATCTACAAAGCTTTACCCCACTGACCAATCACACTGTATGGATAAATCGATTTTTTTTTTAATTTCAAACTATTTTAAAAATGAGACGAATGCAATGATATTTTAAAGTACGTTAATAAATCGATATCTACAAATTGATGGTGCCTCAGTGGCATTAGACTGCACATCGAGAGTTCCCCAGTTGGAACCCGGCTGTTGCGTATCTTTTTTTAAATTGTTTTAATAAATAATTAAAAGTTTATATACTTAAAATTATATATACCATTTAAACAATTGTGGTATGATAAAAAATACTATTTTATACTAGTGTAATTTTTAGAATCATAATTATAAATAACAGTTAATACATCCAATAAAAATTCATATTTTGTCATGTTGTGTCCTACATATTATGTACATGTACAATAACAAAACCTTGATATTATAAAATAATTATTTATGAAACAGTTCGTGAAGTATACTTTTTGCGAACGCACGCAATTTTTAGAGCACGAGCGACAACGCAGCGAGTGCTATAAATTGCGTAAGTATGCTTCTGATATCTATAATGACAGTTTTCACAAACTAAAAACTTAATAATACTACATAAAAACTTTACATAATACGACATAGAGAGTTACTTTATAAATTACTTTATTTACTCTATGTTATATTATGTATAAGTTTTTAGTTTGTGAAAACTGTCATTATAGATAGCAGTGCGTGAAGAGTTTAAAGTGTGCGTAAAGTAACATGTATTTTAAATGGGATTTACTTTTTCGCACACTTTCAATGGGTTTTTTGGCACACTTTCATATAATCAAATATCCTTAACTTTCGCGTTGTCATGGTGATGACAATATCAGCAATGACTTACAACAAAATTTTTGACAGTTTTGTGGTTTAAAAGTAGTTAGGATTTTTAAATGTCAAAGTTCTAAAAATTGTAGAATAGAAATGAATTCCAGTGACGAAGAGTTACCAACATATTCAAAATGCATATAAGCATGTTCTTCCAGACATTCCTCAATGTTCGTATCAGCATTAGGGCCACCTGCCCCTAGCATTGTATGTGCCCACAAAGAAATGCCGCTCCATACCATTATATCTCCATCATCAAACTGTACCTTGGGAGTTAAGCAACATTTGGTATACAGTTCTCGACGCCTTCTCCACACTCTTTGGCGACCATCTGGTAAATATCAAGTAAAACGAGATTCGTCTGTAAACAGAACGTTTCTCAAATCTTCCAAACCAATCTGCATGTAACGACAGAGTTCTAAGCAATCAGCCCTGTGATGGATGACCGAAGTTACCTTTAACGTAAAGTTATCCTGTAGTTAAGTTATAATCCTCGAATTGGTGTGATGTATCATATTTAACTTAACTACTTGCGTTATTTCTGGACAGTTCTTGAGTTATCTTATACAGTCGAACCCGCTTATTAGAATAGCCTTCGTGCCAAGCAAAAGTATTCCTATAACAGGGATATTCTAATAACCGATCATATGTGCCTAGTAAAAACGTTTTGGGACCTCAAATTTCTATTGTTTAAACCGGGATATTCCTTTAACCGGTATTCTAATAAGCGGGTTCGACTGTATATCAACTGTCACTTTATAACGCGACGTTAAATCTCAAGTTATGAGATAACTCTGTAGTTATGTTAAGGATTGTAAGGTTATGTTTATGTTTTGATTTGTTTTTAGATAGAAATCAAGTGAATATTTAACGTAGAACGCTGCTCCAGATTGTCCCAGGACCTTGTGCGGCATTTTATTAATTTAATAAATCAAATTTAATATCGAATATAAAGCAGCACAAAATTATCAAAAACATAGACCTAAGATAACAATTAAAAACACGTTTCGGTCATCGTTAGCCGTGGGTAGGTATACCAACTCCTCGTGATTCTCTTTCTCGCTCAAACTTGTACTGATTCTACATAAGGTTCTCTTTTTAGACAACTTAATATTTTTTCCGTCTATAACGTCTAAGAAATAACTCATCTCATAACGGTGGATGGTCTATCACACCGAATTTACGTTTTATAGTTATGCAGATAGTTATATGTTATAGTTATGTTAACTTTAACGCAAACGTTAAAAATATCTTCGGTAATTCATCACACGGCCGATTGTCTCCGATCAGCTGCGTCCAATAAAGGATCTGTAGCAGATACTATGACTACGTTCTCTTAATGTTCAACCTACGATATCTGGTGAAACTATGGTACCTAGTATGAACATCTGCCAGTCTGCTAGTCAAAGCTGTGCTGTAACAGTAACTGCTAGCTCTAGAAGCACGTGAAGACGACGGAAGAAACCGATGGTGTTATTGACCTTGTTCTTCCTGGTATGGGTCTTCTTGAGTAAGAACCAATTTCTCGAAAGCATCGGATATTCATACTTCGCGGAACGCGAAGCATATCTTTGATATATTGAATGGAACGCCGATCGTTATGAAGAGAAACAGCTTGCCTCTGGCCGCTTTAAAAATTACTCTTTGTTGCTAAAATAAAGCTTCTTTGTTATCAAAAGCAAAGTTTTTCTTTTCCAAAAAAGCAGCCAACATACACCAAAAAGGAATATAATCAATTTAACAAGCATTATTTTAAGTAAATATTCGATTTATCGAGGGCACCTTAATAAAAACTTTCTTTTCAGACACAGAAAATGACAACCTTTTAATCTGTTTAATGTAAGAAACGAATGGATAAAAACAACTTATATTATGATCTTCTTTTTCTTTTGGCATCATAACTTTGGATGGGTCTTTGCCTGTCTGGCTATATCTTTCCATTCAGATCTCTCTTGTTCCCTTCTCTTCCATTGTCTTATATTCATGGTTTTCAGGTCGTCCTCCAAGTCAATCCAACCATCTCGTCCTGGGCCTTCCTTTTTATCGCCTTCCTACCGGCTTCCATTGTAATATTTTCTTTGTCGTTTTCAAAATCTTTCCACAGTCAAGGTAATTGCTGACGTTACAAAAAATTATAGTGAATATGTTACAGTTCAAGTCGATTCTCAGTTAGAGTTGACTTTAACTAGTTGGAGTCAACTCCAACTAAAACGAGCAGTAAAAGTTGATTTTAAAAATTTAAATCAACTTTTACTAGTTGAGTTGACTCTTCCTGGATCGATTCAGTAATGATTATACGAGAATCTCAAGTGCATTTTTGATGAGTGTGCGTTTCTTTGTTTTGACCGTTTCAACTACTTATTAGTATAGTCTGTAACGTCGCCCCCGTTAGGTAAATTATTCTGATTCGATTTTTTGCACAAACTTACTCAAAGAAATATATCCGTATAACAAATACACAGGGTGTCACGCGGTACCGCGCTCTAAAAATTGTTTAACCAATTTTTGTTAACCAAATTCACAAAAATAATTTTTATCTACTCTATCTCATATTATGTAAAGCAGCGGTTCTCAATATGTGGTACAAGTACCACTGGTGGTACATATCATTATTTGCGGTGATACACAAAACACACAAAAACTTAAAATAGTAGTACATAGTAAGTCTTGATTATACAATCTAAAAATATAGAAATATAATAAAAGAAACTTTAGATGGTACATGACTCAAAAAGATTGAGAACCGCTAATGTAAAGGTTTTATTGTGTGAAAATTGTAAATATAGATAGCAGTACATAAAGGGTTTAAAGTGTGTCTGAAGTAACAATGTATTTTAAATCGGTTTTACTTTTTCGCACTGTTTTTTAGCACACTTTCATATAATTAAACATCCTTAACTTTCGCCTTCGGGAGGAAATCAGACACGCCCTTGCAACGGCAACTGAAATTCTCACAAAACAGCGACCACGGAAGCAAAGATGGATGACAGAGGAAATATTGAATTTAATGGACGTCAACTAAAAAACAACAAATCTGTAGGAAAAGATGAAATATCAGCTGAGCTATTGAAGTTAATCAACGAGGAAAACTTAGACCTTCTTCTTGGACTATTTAATAATGTTTACAATACAGGGACTATCCCTAAAATATGGCTTGAATCAGTCTTCATACCACTGCCTAAAAAGAAGAACGCCAAATTATGCCAGAACTTCCGCCTTATAAGTCTATTAAATAACATTCTGAAGCTTTTCTTGCGTATCATACAGAACAGAATATATTATAAAAAATGTGATGAGGTCACCGGTCAAGAAAAATTGGCTTCAGGAAAGGTATGGGGACACGAGAAGCAATATTCTGTCTTCAAACTCTGGCACAAAGATACAAAGATAAGCAAGCAGACCTTTTTATCTGTTTCATAGATTTTGAGAAAGCGTTCGATAGGGTGAAGCACAAGACCTTGATAGAAAGATTGAACGACATCGGACTCGACAAAAGAGATTCTAAAATTATAGAGGCTATTGATTGGAATAAGACAGCAATCATAAAGACCAATGGTAATACGTCAAGGCCAATTGAAATACAACGAGGTGTTATACAGGGTTGTGTGCTATCACCCATACTTTTAACGTCTACTCTGAGGTAATATTTGCGAACTCTTTATCGCACTCTTCAGAAGGAATCAGGATAAACGGGCAGAGAGTAAATAACATCCGGTATGCAGATGACACAGTATTAATGACTAATTCGGACCATAGTCTGCAGATACTGTTGGATAGGGTTACTGAGAGTTGTGAAAAAATGGGGATGAAGATCAATACTGCGAAAACCAAAGTTATAAGAATATCAAGGAACAAAAATTTACCTCTTCCAATAAATATGTGAAACACCAACAGCTTGAATACGTAAGCCAGTACAAATATCTTGGTTGCTGGTTCAACAATCAACTTGATTATAAACAAGAAGTCAAGAGCGAGAATAGAGGTAGCCCGACAGGGTTTATCAAAATGAAAAGCTTATTTTGTAACAGTAGCATTAATATCAGCCTTAGATGTCGTTTTCTGCATTGCTATGTGTGGTCAATACTTTTGTATGGAACGGAGACCTGGACACAACACAACACTGATGAACAAGTTGGACGCCTTTGAACTCTGGCTTTATAAAAGAGACTTGAAAATACCTTGGACAACCCACACCACCAACGAATATGTTCTGAGGAGAATAGGTACAGATAGGGAACTGCTAAAAATCATTAAAGTCAGAAAAGTTAGCTACCTGGGACACATAATGAGAAAAAAAAAGTACCGCCTCACGCAACTGATCATCCAGGGTAAGATTGAAGGAAAACGGGGTCCCGGTAGGCGCCAGATTTCATGGTTTAGAAATATCAGAGACTGGACCGGCCTTGATTGAACATCTTTGTTTAGAGCCGCATTGGACGGACATTTGCCAGTGTAGTCGCTAACCTCCACTAAAGGAGAAAGCACCACAAGAAGAAGAACTTTCGCCTTGTCATGGTGATGACATGTGAGCAATAAATTACAAAAAAAGTTTTGAAAGTTTTGTGGTTTGACAGAAGTTTGAATTTTTAAATGTTAAAATGGTGCAATGGTGCATCTCACTCGCACTCACATTGATAGCTGCGTCAATACGCTCCTAGCGCTCATTGTTAATAATTAAAAATAACCGCTTAGTAATAAAATAATAACAAAAATTTCTACAGTATCTTCTAGGGGGGTCGTTAAAATTCGTATGACAGTAATGACAGATGACTTTTGCATATTGTATACATACCTAATTACTAAATCTGTAAAGTTTTGATGTATTTTGTATGAATATAATTGTGACCCGTCAAAATAGCCCGGTCAAAACAGCCCCGTCAAAATAGCCCGAACACAAAATAGCCTCGACAAAATAGCCCGCAAACAAAATAGCCCCGACAAAATAGATCGCACACAAAATAGCCCCGGTCAAAACAGCCCCGGCTAAAATAGCCTCTTATAAACAATTACATAATTATTTATACAAGGTGTCCAAAAACTTTTTTTAATTTAAATTTTTTGACAAAAAGGAAGAATGTATTTAATTTATTTAATTTTTAAATGCATTTTACTGTTGCCCGAAAACAGAAAAAAATGTTTATGTCATAAATTAACATTGATTTTCGCCTAACTTAAATGTTCAAACTTCCAAGAGGCAGGAAAGACAATTCGAGTTCTCTGAAAAGACAATTTTTATTTAATGTGGTTAAGATAAACATCTGAATAGAGGATAATTACCATTTCCGAAAAAAAAAGGAATTATTTCATGATGAATTCTGAAGGAAGCTTTTTTTCGGGGCTATTTTGTCGGGGCTATTTTGTCGGCGGGCTATTATTCCGCGGCTATTTTGTCTGCAGGCTATTTTGTCGGAGCTATTTTGTGTGCGGGATGTTATGTCGGGGCTATCTTGTCGGAGCTTTTTTGACGGGGCTATTTTGACGGGGTACCGAATATAATTGCGAAACACTACAGAATTTTACTTTTTGACATAAATTTTATTAATAATAAGATAAATTTTGTACAATATTTTTAATAATTAAAGTAAATAAATTTTAATTTCACTCAAATAAATAATCGATTGCTGCCATTGACCACTTACATTCAATCTCGGTTAATTTGATTAATAATCGCGGCAGGTAAAGTACCATTCTTCTTTCAATACAACAAAGTGTTACTTTACTGCCGAAAATGAGGGCAAATGAATACAATAATGGATGATTTTAGTGACGTTTGGCGATAAACAATGATTTTAAACAAATTCGCAAAAATAATTTTTTCACTTCGTACAAATTTTTTTTAGATCCTTTGGGCCTTTTTTCTCTAAAATTGACTGTTGTCGAGTTATTAGCGACTTAAATTTTGAAAAACGCCAAAATAACCATTTTTAAGGTTTAATAACTCGGTTAAAGATAATTATTGTGAAAGTCGAGCGAGCGGCCGTGGAGTAACGACATAATCGCTGGCCTCATACGCCAGTGCACGTGGGTTCGAGCCCTGCCAAAGACAAACCATTTTCATTTCCAATAATGACACGAGCCGTCTCACCGTGCCTAGGAGAGCACGTTAAGCCGTCGGTCCCCCTGGGCTAGTGTACATCGACACTAGTTACTTGAAACAGGGTTAAAGATGAAATTGGCGCCGGAACTGTCCGAAAGGCAAAAATGCCATACGATATTATATATTATCAAAGTCAGAAACTAAAAAAAAATCAAAGATTAAAGCTACCTCTATAAGATCCTGAAGAAATTTTTGTCATTATTTCATTAATAAGATATTATTTTTACTTATCAACAATGAGCGCTAAGCGTGTATTGAGGCGGCCGTCAATGTGAGTGCGAGTGAGATTCACCATTGGACGGCCGGAATGGTGCATCTCTTTAGCACTCACCACTGACGGCCGCCTAATACGCACTTAGCGCTCATTGTTAATAATTAAAGATAAAGCTTAGTAATAAAATAGTGACAAAAATTTCTGCCGGATCTTGTAGAGGTGGCTATAAACTTTGATTTGGTCACTTTCTGACTTTCATAATAATGGATTTTAACAGAGTTATTAAGCCTTGAAAATGGCTATTTTCGCATTTTTCAAATTTTAAATCGCGTATAACTCGACAACAATCAATTTTAGAGAAAAATCACAAAATACCTTTTTTTGCTCAGAATAACCCAAATGATCTAAAAAAAATTGTTCGAAGTGAAAAAATTATTTTTGTGAATTTGTCTAAAAAAAATTGTTTAAACAATTTATCGATCAAGGTACTGCCCGGCACCCAGTAGATTTGTTGTAAGGACCTCTTTTTGAGTAAGTTTGTGCAAAAAATTCGAATCGGAGTAATTATTTACCTAACGGGGGCGACGATAGAGCCTAGACTAATTTGAACATATTCAGTAACATTTAATTTCTAGAATCGGCTGTTTGTGTGAATCAGAATCAACTTTTACTAAATGGCATTGGGAAGAGTATACTTTTCCTAGTTGGAGTCTACTTTTACTAGTAAATGTTGAATATAAATCTTCATTTTATATTTATAATCAACTTGTACTGAAACCAGCCGTTAGAGTTGACTCCAACTAGTTGGAGTCAACTGCAACTGGATAATCAACTTGAACTGTAACAAATATAATAAGTTTAAGAAGCATTATAGATCAACAATATCATTAAAGAAAAAACTAGCTTATGGGTATTTCTTTTCAAATTCTGAAAATATATCTCGTGACAGTTGGAAAGTTATAAACTATCACAGAAATAAAGGTCAAAATAAAAAAGTTAGTCGTAGTACGATCTCATCAAACGATTTCAATAATTACTTTACTTCAGTAGCTAAAAATATTAGAGGTTCTTTCAGTTCTACAAATGAAAATGTAGCTATAGATATTTTGAAAGATGCCACTCCTTGCCACTCTTTATTTTTACTACCTGTTACTGATATTGAAATCAGAAATGTTTTGCGTGGCTTGAAAAATTCACATTGTACGGATTTTTATTTTTTAAACAAAAAAATAATTGTCGAAACTATTGATATTGTTATTACAAATTAGTTTTACTTTATAATAATTGCCTTACTGAGGGGATTTTCCCTGATGTACTAAAAGTAACAAAAGTGTTGCCACTATTCAAAAAAGGGTCTTTAGATGAAATTGGAAATTACCGTCCCATCTCTATCATTCCCATTTTCGGTAAAATTTTTGAAAACATTCTTAATACTCGTTTGATAGAATATCTAGATAAACACAAAATACTTCACTGTAACCAATATGGCTTTAGAAAAAAGTGCAGCACTACACAAGATATACAGAAAATTGTGAGAGATATAGTCGACGGCATGGAGGAAGGTCATTTCGTGTCTTTGACATTGTGTGATTTATCCAAAGCTTTTGACTGTGTTTCGCATAAATTAATGTTGGAAAAAATGCATAAATATGGTATAAGGGGAACCACTCTCAATCTATTTAGATCTTATTTAATAAATAGAAAACAGGCAGTTTTTCTTAATAATAGCTATTCTGATTTGAACACGGTCGAATACGAGGTTCCTCAAGGTTCAATACTAGGACCCACTTTGTTTCTTATTTATCTGAACGATCTATTTCACTACACTTTTCCCCATAAAATGTGTGTGCTTTGCAGATGATACCACTCTCATAACTACTGACATTAATCATCATAATTTGAAAATTAAAATAGATAGTGATACTCAGAAAGCAAAAAACTGGTTTTTGCATAATGGTCTGAAGCTACATGAAGACAAAAATCAGAATTTGATGTTTAGTTCTGACCGGAAGTATGTATTAGGAAAAAGTGTTAAACTCTTAGGAATTTTCCTAGATGATAATTTGGACTGGAGTGCTCATACAGACTACTTAAGTTCTAAACTTGCTACAACTATATTTTTGATACGCAACTTAGTTTTTATGATCCCTAAAAGTACCCTTAAAATGATCTACTTTGCACTGTTCCATAGCCATTTAAAGTACGGAATAACTGTTTGGGGTGGCTCTTGTCACGCAGACAGAATTTTTAAGTTACAAAAGAAAGTAGTGAGGATAGTTGCAGGAGCAGAGTATAGGGAACACTGTAAACCTTTATTTCAGAAGTTAGGTACTATGTCACTACCTTCACTCTATATATATGAGACGCTGATTGAAATTCATTCCAACAAAAGTAAGTTTAACATAAACTCCAACTTCCATGATCACCATACAAGATCGAGCGATGCTATTAGAGCACAACGTTTTAGGTTAACGAAAAGTATAAAAAAACTCAACTGATGTTAGTTTGTACAATTTTTTGCCAGATGAAGTAAAAAGTCTTCATTTACAGTCGTTTAAAAATAAAATAAAATCACACTTTTTAAAACATTGTTTTTACACAAAGACAGAGTACTTAGGTACCGCTTATAATACATTATAATAAGTACACTAGTTTGGTCAGGGTTTTTTTGCCGACTATGACGATATTTCATGTTTTTAAGTTTATTTCATGTCTTTACGTTTTTACATAGTGTGTTAAATTGTTTAAATTTGTTAGTACCTGTTTGTATATCTGTTCATTATAATTTATAATATTTATCTTTTAAATTTTGTCAAAATTTTATAATGTAGGTACGTACTCTTTTGACTTGTCAAAAACAAAAGAAATTTTGTATATTTGATGAAATAAATTCTATTCTATTCTATTCTATCTTCTTGTATTTGAACATGTCCCAGCCATGACAGTTTTTGATTTTTCACAAATCTTACAATATCATACCCTTCATTGAGTTCATTAATCTCGTCGTTTCTTCTGATTCTCCATGTGCCGTCTTCCTCTTGCACCGGGCCATATACTTTTCTCAGTATCTTTCTCTCGAATGTCCTGAGTTGGGCTTCATCCCTTTTCGTCATCACCCAGGTTTCACAATCATTTTGGTTCTTTTGTCTAATAATTTCGATGTCATCAATCTTTTATTAGCATAGTATGTACGATTTCCACTGGAACTAGCAATAATTAATTTCGCTACTTACGGAATTCTTCTGATTGAAGTCTGTGCCCAGATATGTGAAGGCATCCACACGTTCAATAGTACAGTTGTCTAATGCTGTATTATTTTCATTCTCAGGGGTTCTTTTGATGGTCATATACTTATATTATGATAAGTATATTTAATTGTTATACAAGGAAATTATTATACAAGGCAATTCAATAAAACTAAGGAGAAAACTATGGAATTTCGCGTGTCTGGTTCACTTTGCGGGTCAGTGTATTTCTGGAGTGCAAATCGAAACTAACATGTTAGTTATTTAAAAGTTTATATAAAATTTATTTAAAAATGTTATATTTATTACATCAATAGTTGTGGAGAAATTTGAGAATATTTCGTGATTTATTCGTAAAGTACACCAATAATTCGAGAAAGATTTCGACAAAATACAACACAGAAGGCTTGCAAACATATTACGAAACATAGATATAAATCAGGTGGGGAGGTTGTGACAATTACAAATTTTCGAGTAGACCTACAAAAATATAAAGAGTTTCCAATAAGAAGAGGGTACGATAAGGATGTGTACTATCTCCTCTACGTTTTAATATCTGCTCAGAAGAGATGTTTAAAGACGCACTAGACGACATCAATGAAGGCATATTAATTAACGGAACAATAGGGAATAATCTCAGATATGCGGGAATAGATCAAAGATCAAAGATCTGAGAATTATCAGAAACATTTATTACAATCAATCGGCCAAAATCAAAATAGAAGACCAGTTGACTGATAAAATTGCAATAGAACGAGGAGTACGACGCGACAGGACTGTATTTTATCTCAACTACTGTTCAATATTTACTCTGAACGGGTATTTAAGGAAGCTTTAGGCGGTTGTACGAAAGGAGTATTAATAAACGGTGAATGGTTGAATAACATTAGATATGCAGATGTCACCATAGTTTTTGCCGATAATCTGAATGATTTACAGATGTTAACAAATCGTAAAACAGAAGTCAGCAACAGATACGGATTAGCTCTTAACATAAAGAAGACCAAATTTATGACAATTAGTAAAAAACCAATACTAAACGCTCAACTTACAATCAACCAACAGAATATCGAAAGAGTTAAGCAATATACATATCTGGGCACGAATTTAAATAGCCAATGGGACCACTCAACAGAAATTAAACAGCGGATAATAAAAGTGAAAGCAGCATACGTTAGAATGAGATCCATTTTCAGCAGTCGAGACATATCATTAAAAACAAAATACCGTCTGTTGAGATGCTACGTATTCAGTTTTGCTCTACGGAATGGAAGCGTGGACACTATCTGTTGCATCCATGAATCGGCTCGAAGCTTTCAAAATGTGGTGTTATAGGCGCATCTTACGTATATCCTGGGTTGACCGAATTACTAATGTGGATGGAAGTCCTGCATAGAATGGGGAAAGAGTGTGAAATTCTCATAACCATTAAAACAAAAAAATTAGAATATCTAGGACATGTAATGGGAAATCAAGAACGTTACGGCCTTCTCCAACAGATTCTCTAAGGGAAGGTAAATGGTAAAAAGGACCGGGAAGAAGACGCATTTCCTGGCTTCAAAATTTACGAAAGTGGTATAACACGACTACCACTGAACTGTTCCGCGCTGCGGTAAACAAAGTCAAGATAGCCATGATGATCGCCAACATCCGGAACGGATAGGCACTTTAAGAGGAAGATGCGGGAATAATGTTGGTTAACCGCACTACGCAGTATTGCGAGAGGTATGGAATGGCTCTGAATCATAGCCACCTTTACTTAACAAGCCATGAAGTTGAAATTTGGCAACATCTATTGGTAGACCGATTAATTTTGACAGTTCTCATTTGTTTTTAAATAATTTTCACTGTATTTACAGAGAAACTAAAATATTTTACAATATTTCGTGCTCCAAATTATAAAGAACATTAAAAGGTATGTTATTAAGATGATTTTAGTTCAATATGATATATTTTTATATAAATCCGCATATAGAAATCCGTCCACTTAAAATTTTTGTCATTTTTAATGTCTTATATTTCCTAAACCTGTCGGCAGATTTAAGTGATTTTTTTAATATGTAATAGCCTAATTCTTTTATAATACCGCTGTAATAATATTGTTGCTAACCAGTTAAATTTTTATGGTGTACCGGGCATTTATAAAATACTGAAATTAAAGCCCAACTATAGACTCCGGTTTTCTTAACATTCTGTTTTTTTTGAATATTTCGCTTATGTTTAACAACTAGATTTGTTCTTTATCAATTCAGGGTGTTTCTAAATAAGAGCGACAAACTTTAAGTGGAAAGGAACAAAATGCAAAATTTTGACGCCTGTATTTTAAATGTAATCATTTTTTTCGAATCCTGAGAAAACTAATAAATATTTTTGAAAAATTTAAACGCAGAATGAAAGATTACTTTATTACCGAGGGCCGAAAGTCCCTTAGAATGAATAAAAAGTTTTTTTTAATGACATAATTGAAACTAAAAATTACACTAAATTCTCTTAGTTTTTCATCCCTGTAATTTATTAAAATAAACATAGAAGTTTTCAGGGACTTTCAGCCATCGGCTCTAACGTAATCTTTCATGCTGCGTTTAAATTTTTGAAAAATACTTATTAGTTTTCTTAGGATTCGAAAAAAAAAATTAATCCCGTTTTTATTCTTGTTATTGTTTTTTTTTTGTATAATAAACGTTGCTTACAAGGAATTACTTTTAATATTATTTTGTACAAACTTCTAATTAATAATATTTTCTTGTTCGACTCAAAAAATACCTACTATAAATTTTACCAGAATTTGTATTTTAAAATCGTAGTTTCGAAAGCGGTAGTCCGAAAGTCAGACTACCGACGTCATCAATTGCGACGTTGCCTTTTTCTCTTCATGGCTTGTAAAGTAAAGGTGGCTATGCTCTGAATACAAAAAAAAAAAATATAAAAATTACACTTTTATAAAAAGTAACTTTTTTATAATAAAACCTTTTTATTATTTTTATAGGAAGGAATATAAAATAATTTAAGGATAAACGATTTAACGATAAGATGCTTAAGATTCCAAAAATTACACTCTAATAAAAAAGTACTTTTTATAATATCACGGTTTTGTTATTGTACATATATAGGACACAACATGTTTGGAAAGAATAATTAACTTATAAAATATGAATTTTTAGTAGGTGTATTAACTGTTATTTATAATTATGATTCCAAAAATTACACTAGTATAAAATAGTATTTTTTATAATACCACGGTTGTTTAAAATGGTATATATAATTTTAAGTCTATAATCTTTTAATTATTTATTAAAACAATTAAAAACAGATACGCAACAGCCGGGTTCCAACGTCTGGGGACCTCTCGATCTGCAGTCTAATGCCACTGAGGCACCATCAATTTGTAGATATCGATAGTTAGTAGATAGTTATTAACGTATTTTAAAATATCATTGCATTAGTCACATTTTTAAAATAGTTTGACATTAAAAAAAATCGATTTATCCATACAGTGTGATTGGTCAGTGGGGTAAAGCTTTGTAGATCTGTTATAAGTAATAGATAGTAATAAAAGTTAATAACAAAAATTGTAGCCAACTTTGATTACATATTGATAATCAGTAATCGTAAATTGTAAGTTTTAGACAATTATTCAATCATGGCTTACTTAAAATTTGGAAAGATTTAGACCCGTAATTAGTTATTACGGGTCTGAATATATAATTAATAATTTTGCTCTGAAAAATGAAAATATCTCGAAAACTAATAAACTTACACATAAGGAATGTTATACAAAAATTATAGTATGGTGATGGTACTTTTCGATAATGATATAAAATATGTGTTCTATTTAAAATTACTGAAAAAATAATGTACTTGCGTTTTGACTCACCCTGTATTCAATATAAAGAAAATTAGCAAAACAACCATTTACGAAAATTTTGACAATAAATAAAAAAATATGACGTCAATAAACCAGTGACCTTGTGGTTGCTTTTATTTATACAGGTAGTTAAACTTGTTACGATTTTCATATAAAATTGGTTATAACTTTGTAAATACTCCGTATAACATACCAAACCTTTATATTTTTAAAAAGACTAAGTTTCCATTCTAATGGCATATAAAACAACATATTGCTATTCTACATCCCACCAGAATGAAAACAATGGGAACCTTCTCTGGTTACACCTCCGAGGCTTCTACAATTTGCAAGCCATACGGATGCTGAGACTAAGAAAGATGAGGGAATTCTACAATTTACAATTCACGTCCCATCTGCTCAGCGCGGTAAAGTTCCAACGAGAATGGTTCCCTTCGTACTCTAATCAGAGTAAATGTAAATCAAAAATGAATAACCGTTTTCAATTTCGTTGTAAAACGAAAATACAGCCGAACCATATTCTAGTCCAATCAGAGAGTGCAGCAAGCACCTCTACCGGTTTCGAAACTTATTAGTCTCTCATCAGGAGGCACATATGCTGCCCTCTCCGATCCAACCAAAACAAACCCCAGCGTGCAGTCCTGGATTGCAACGAACGAAACGGCATAGATGCCCTAGCGGCAACTGCTAGCAAAAAGACTAAGTTTCCATTCTAATGGCATATAAAACAACATATTGCTATTCTACATCCCACCAGAATGAAAACAATGGGAACCTTCTCTGGTTACACCTCCGAGGCTTCTACAATTTGCAAGCCATACGGATGCTGAGACTAAGGAAGATGAGGGAATTCTACAATTTACAATTGTAATTTACTATCCCGAAGAACGTAAATCCCCTTTACTACCGGACCGTACCCCATTGGAAATTTTGACTGCATCTGAAAAATGAAAGAGAGGAATGCTTTCCCTTAAATTTTTGCATTTTATAAATTAAAGAGCAAATCCTACTCTGCACCATATTTTTTTGTAGAAAATAAAATATTATTTTAACTTTCAATACTTTATAATAACTGAATCTTTTTAGAACTGATTGTGATTCAAAGTATTGTTAATTAAAATGTGTAGAAATCTACAAACAATAGGTATAATAAAGTTTATGCAGTCGCCCTCTACAGGAATATTTCGAAGAGTGACCGTGTATATTCGTAGGTAGTACTGGCACATGCTAATATGATCTTCTATTATCAATAACATTGGCAATAGGTGGCAGTAAAAAACTGACTTTATTGAATTTTTTTATGACAAATTTTTTATGGAATTTTGAATAAATTTATTTTTTCGAGAATGAGCAATCTTGGAGACAAATGCCGAAACAGGTAGATTTAGAAACAGGTTCTTAAAGACTACTGCGTCTCCTGGATCGGAAAATATTTCACCATTGTTATAATATCATAATTGTGCAGATAGTTAAGCGGCTCCAATGGCAGCTTTATTGGCCAAATCTTTGCATACTAATTCAATACCAGCTTCATGGAAATCTGATATAGTAACACCGATATATAAAAGTAGAAATAAACTCCTTTCGTCTAATTATCGCCCAGTAACAGTTTCACCAACATCAGTAAAAGTAATGGAAAGATTAATAGCTAATAAATTAGTATCCTTTTGGTTAGAGCATAATGTTATTCCAGTTTCTCAACACGGATTTCTGCCGAACCGTTAAACTAGCAACCTTCTTCACTCTCTTAATGCATGGAATTTATCTTTAGACCGATATGAGCCGATTGACATTATTTATATAGATTTTTCCCGTGCATTTGATAAGGTACCCATAAAAAAATTAATACTGAAGCTAGAACATTACGGCGTGCGTGGTGAGTTGTTATTGTGGATAGAAAAATTCCTTTCTGAAAGAACTTTTTCGGTCAAAGTGAAAAATAACTGCAGTGTTCCTCGTGCGGTAGCCAGTGGTGTCCCTCAGGGATCAATATTTTAGGGCCGATTCTGTTTTTGCTGTACGTATCTGATTTAACGTGCGGATGGCAGTCAAAATCGGTTTCATATGCCGACGATTTAAAGTTATATTACTGTCCCGATATTGTTAATACTCTTCAGAGTGACCTTAACCAGCTATCAGAATGGAGCATGAAATCGGCTATTCCAATAAATACGCGTAAGTGTTGTGTCGTTCAATGTGGATATAATAATCCATATACATATAACATATTTTTTGGATGGAGTTCGTCTTAAATCGGTAGAGGAAGTTAATGATTTGGGCGTGACGGTCAGCCAAACGTTAAGTTGGTCTACTCAAACAGCAAAAGCAGTCGGTAAAGCTAACTCTGCTATATACCTCATAGCAAAAGCTTTTCCCAGAATGTCTCCGGACTTGTTTTTGAAACTCTATAAAAGTTATGCCAGACCTCACCTAGAATTTGCTGTATCTGTTTGGTCACCTAATTTACAAAGAGATATTAATTTATTAGAAGGAGTACAACGAAGAGCTACTAGGCTACCTATAATTATGAAAGACTAAGCTACGAAACTCGATTAAGAAAGCTTAAGTTGTCTCCATTGACTCATAGAAGAGAAAGAGGTGATTTAATATCTACTTATAGAATTCTTAGGGGGGAATTTTGGGGAACATCAAATTTTTTTAATATCAGCGAAGATGCTAGACTGCGGGGTCATCACTATAAATTGAAACAGGAATTTTTTAAAACCACTGTAAGACAAAACTTTTTGGTTAATCGAGTTTTTGCTAAATGGAACAGTTTAAGTGATGACAACGTAGGGGCTTTTAGCTTAAATAGTTTCAAAAACAGGTTTCATGAGAAATAACTGGACACTGTAACTTTATATGTGTAATGTTAATAATTTTTTGTGATTATAGTTGTTATAAAATGTATGGATATATTTTGTTTTCTCTTTATATAAAAATTGTAATCCTTATTTATACTTTCACTTTCTAATTTTTGTATTGTAATAATTGTAATCTTTTTTTTAATTTGCCATTGTAAGAACTTTTGTAAAAACCAATTCTTTTGAATATTTATTTTAATTTAATTTTTATTTTGTAAGAATTTGTTTTATGTTATATTGTTTACTTTAAGACCTACAATTATTTTGTAATTTGAGCCATATAAGCTTTGCTTTGGCTCGATATTATTTTTATAATAATAATAATAATAATAAAGTAATAATAATTTATAATGTATAACAGGTAGATATTATACTACTGATGTTATCCATCTGAATATGATAACATAATCAATGATTTTTGAAAAAAATATTTAATTTTTGGATTTTGAACGTATGTTCTGTTTCTAATTATTTTTGTATAGGCATGACTCGGACTGTCTTCAATGTGTTTCCAGTAAGTTGTCGTTCCATCGTTTTCGTAATAACACTATATGACGAAACCGACATATTAACACTGAAAGGAAATCAAGAATTTATCAAGCCAGTGTAAGACCAATAACGACGTACGCATCATAGACAAGACCCGACCCAGTCACAACATAAAGACTACTGGAAACGGCAGAGATGCGAGTACTAAGATTAATTACTGGAAATGCGTTAAGAGCTCAAAAGAGAACTGAAGACATTAGGAGAAAATGTAATGTGTGACAGTAAAAACCGAGCAAAAGATGGACTGACAAATTTCCATAGAGGTATCAATCCGCTAATGAACAAGCAGAATTGCTTATAAAGGGC
Source organism: Diabrotica virgifera virgifera (assembly GCF_917563875.1). Classification (NCBI taxonomy): domain Eukaryota; kingdom Metazoa; phylum Arthropoda; class Insecta; order Coleoptera; family Chrysomelidae; genus Diabrotica; species Diabrotica virgifera. The sequence goes on along the minus strand of NC_065452.1, from coordinate 40,747,539 downwards.
AGAGAGAGAAGAAGAAGAAGAAGAAGATAAGTAAATATGAACCGTCTTTCTCTTCTTTGTTGTCGTTCCATGGTTTTGTGGTCTTCACACCGATTGTCATTTTATTGATGATCCGTCTCTCACCGTCCTTATGCGAGAGATGCAAGTACTAAGAAGAATTACTATGACAACCAAGCAAAAGATGGACTGACAACCTTGCATAGAGTTATCAATCCGCCAATGAACAAGCAGACTTGCTTATAAAGGGAAGAGAGAGAGAGGAAGAAAAAGATAAGTAAATATGAACCTTCTTTCTCTTCCACTCTTTCTTCTTTTTGTATAGTAATAACTTTGTCTGTTTTTTCAATGGGCTTCCAGTAAGAGGAAAGAGGAGTGAAGATATTAGGAGAAAATGTAACGTACGACAATCGAGCAAAAGATGGACTGACAATCTTCCATAGAGGTATCAATCCGCCAATGAACAAGCAGAATTGCTTATAAAGGGCAGAGAGAGAAGAAGAAGAAGATAAGTAAATATGAACCGTCTTTCTCTTCTACTCTTTCTTCTTTTTGTATAGTCATAACTTTGTCTGTTTTTTCAATGCGCTTCCAGTAAGTTGTCGTTCCATGGTTTTGTGGTCTTCACACCGATTGTCATTTTATTGATGAACCGTCTCTCACCGTCCTTATGCGAGAGATGCAAGTACTAAGAAGAATTACTATGACAACCAAGCAAAAGATGGACTGATAACCTTGCATAGAGTTATCAATCCGCCAATGAACAAGCAGACTTGCTTATAAAGGGAAGAGAGAGGGGAAGAAAAAGATAAGTAAATATGAACCGTCCTTTTCTTCTACTCTTTCTGCTTTTTGTATAGTCATAACTTTGTCTGTTTTTTCAATGCGCTTCCAGTAAGAGGAAAGAGGAGTGAAGACATTAGGAGAAAATGTAACGTGTGACAATCGAGCAAAAGATGGACTGACAACCTTCCATAGAGGTATCAATCCGCCAATGAACAAGAAGAATTGTTTATAAAGGGATGACGAAGAAGAAAAGGAAGAAACGCAAATATGAATCGTCTTGCTTTTCTTCTTCTGTCGTCTTTCTGTATAGCCGCGACTTAGACTAAAAAAAAATTTAGTTCGTAATATTGATTAACAGTGACCACTGAATAGTATTTCGTTGTCACAATTTAATTTGTTGTTTCAACGAACTTTTAGACATTTGGTTATTGTCACAATTATTGAATAATAATTGTGAGAATAACTAGAGTACATTAATCAATAACACTCAATTTATTCAGCCAATAACTTAGTTTCGTATATTTAATAAATACTGTTAATTTTGGCAGCAACTCACGTTCTTGATTTCGTAGATGACAAGCAATTACCTTGGTTTATCGTGACAACGTACAGATTTCATTAAAACAATGTACAAATGTTGTTAATATAGAGTAATATATAATTATTGAATAGATGTAAATTGATTGTTGTGACAACGAATGCATTAATCAATCTACTACTGCATTTAATACCCACAATCAATGCGTTCATTGTGACAATAATCGTACTTGTTGAGACAATAAATGTTTTGCTTGACCATTTAAAACTTAACGGCTTTTCCTTATCGTGATACCCCTAGCTTCTCTGTGTTACCGAAGTGCCGAATAATAATTGCATTTCGTTTTCAAGTGTAGTCCGTAGTGGAAGGAAGTTTTTGTGTGTCCATTATCGTGAAATTTCGGTCGAATTCTTGTTAAATGTATTAATTTTTTTCGAATCCTGAGAAAACTAATTATTATTTTTGAAAATTTAAATGCAAAATAAAATATTACAGTATTATCGATGGTCTGAAGTCCTTGAGAACCTCTATAATGATTATTTTAATAAGTCACAGGGGTGAAAAACAGAAAATTTAGTATTATTTTTAATTTAAAATAGGCATACCATTCAACAGAAACTTTTTGTTTATTCTAGGGGACTTTCTGCCCTCGGTAATAATGTAATATTTTATTCTGCGTTTAAATTTTTCAAAAATACTGATTAGTTTTCTCAGAATTCCAACAAAAATGAAAGCGTTTAAAAGAATTCGATCGAAATTTTGCACCTGCGCTCTCAAAGTGGATTAAAGTGTTATACATTTTTGGAATCACTATTTCAAACGCTTTTAAATAAGCTGTCACATGACGTACTTTCCCATTCAAAAAAATCAAAGTTACGCCGCGCCTGTCACCTGAAGAGGGATCGTGTAAAGTTCGAAACATTGATGTTATAATTATTTTAAAAATCGAACTGTCCGAGCTTTTTTTCATGTGCTAAAAATAAACAAGTTAATAAGGGGGGGAGTATAACACTTATTCCAGTACACTGTATAAGTGAAATCATATGAAAAATCACACAGTGTAAAGTCCTTTAGGTTAAGGACAAAAAAGGGGGATTTAAAAAATTAGTATTAATCAATTAATATCATACATTGGGCTATTGCATTCAGTAATTATTAATATAAAATACGTTTATAGTAGGAATGAACGAAACTGATTGTAAGAATGAATAGAATTGCTTGTAAGAAAAACCGTATTTAATGTGGGAATGAACGGAATTAATTGTAACAATAAACGGAAATAATTGTAGAAATAAACGAGATACGTTAGGAGAAATAACACTGTTATTGACACAACGAATAGTCTTCGTCGGTCTATTAACGACGTTGTTGTTTCAATAAATAGTGTTCGTTGACTCAGTGAAAAGAGTTCGTAATACCAATAAAGTGTTATTATGGTATACATAATAAATGTTCATCAATTCAATAAACGTTATACATTGGCTCAACGAACGAAAATAATGAATTGATGAACATCGTTTTGTTGTCCCAATAAAACCAAGAATTGGACAAATTTTAAGTATTGCGTTTGTTGCCTGAATTAACATTTTTATTGATATTATGTACCTTTTTCGTTGAGTGTAGTCTGTTATTTCAATGCGCCTCCAGTAAGTTGTCGTTCCATCATTTTCGTGGCTTTCCCACTGATTGTCTTCCTATTTATGAACCGTCTCTCACCGTTCTTATGCGAGAGATGCAAGTACTAAGAAGAATTACTATGAAAACCAAGCAAAAGATGGACTGAAAACCTTCCATATAGGTATCAATCTGCCAATGAACAAGCAGAATTGCTTATACAAGGAAGACGAAGAGGAAGTATAAGAAAAGTAAATATGAATCGTCCTATTCTTCGTTTTTGCCTTTTTTTGCATAACCATGACTTTGTCTGTTTCTTTAAAGTGCTTCCAGTAAGTTGTCGTTCCATCATTTTCGCGCCATGTAAAAATGTATATAAGAATTGCTATGATACATAGAGGTCTCAGAGAAGGTGACTGGGAAAATAGAGTGCTACGTAGGACACAAACGGCGAACTCATAATGGCGAATGGCCGAAAAAGAAGAAGAAGAATATGTCTGCAACTGTAGGATAACTTAAACACCATCAATACTTGAAACAGAGTTTTGAGACTAAAATTTCGATATTCATTCATTAATTCATTCATTAAGTATTACAATACCTAGGGATTATAGCTAACGCCACGGTGTTCAAAATAGGGATGGCGGTTGTTGACAAAACACCGGTTTTCGGTTAAACCGTTTTTGAAGTTATACTTCTTTAGGCGCGATTAAGAGTAAATTTTTTCATAAATCTGCGCGCATGCGCACACAGACAGTATGACGTTTAGTTGCTAATCTTTCAAATTATGTATCAGCGCAAATAAGCCATTAAAATAATATATTAGTGTTTTTTAGTAAATCTATTATTTATTATAATTTTGTGTCTTTGGATTTGTCTTCCTTGGGCGTAAAATAATAAAACATCTATTTTTATATTTCACTTGTCACCGTGATGTGTAATTATTTATTTCTGAAACGTCAGTAACATGCACCTTGATGGCCTGGTTGGTAGAGCATTGGACCAGAGATCGAGAAATCGCGAGATTGCAGGTTCAAATCCCGGACGATTCATACTTTTTTCTTTTTTTTTTTAATATTTGGCATTGTTAATTTTTGGTAATTATTGTTAATTTTTTTATTGTAACTGTTAAGTATATTTATTTCGTTGAAATTATATAATAGAAGTATAACTTCTTACATGCGTACAAAGTACACACACATTCTTCTTTTTTTACTTGCAGCTTAACCTGACGGTTACAACCGGCCAGAAATACCGGTTATTTCAAAAACCGGTTTTCGGTTTTTTGAATCAAAATCCAATACCCAATAGGTTACATTGCATTTTAGTTTGCGATACTCCAACATCCATATCGTTGTCGTAGTATTGCGTAGTGGGATAGGTAAGGCGGAACTGGAAGTTTGAACTAGCCAATTGGGATCAAAAATAGAAGAACGGTTTCGGTCAGCTTAAAATTTCTATTTTGCGCGCGCTAGAACGAAAAATTTCCAAATTTTTTATATTGATGAGGTTCTTGAATACCAAGAATCAACTAGTATTCCATTCCTGAAAGTTCTCGAGATATCTCGAGAGCTTAAACCGAAGTATTCGAATACTAGCTGGCGAAGCCTCTAGTTTATCTAAGGTTCGGCTAACAAAAACAAAATCCGTAGCAAAATAAAAGTGAGATACGTCTCAACCCAAGTAGTAAATGGAATGGAATTTCGTAGGACACACCCTAAGGTAGAAGGACGAAAGATGGACTAAGATGATTATACATTGTAGATCGTGGAACCATAAACGAAAAAGAGGAAGGCCACAAATGCGATGGTCAGATGACCTGAAGAAACACGCCGGGTAAAAATGGATGCAAAATGTCCAAGATAGAGAGGAATGAAGGAAGGAAGAGGATTCTCGTTTGTGTATAGCATCTATACAATTACAACTAATTATGATTGCACAGCTGATTGATACTATATTATTATATTTATTTTTAACAGAATTCCCGAATTCACCAAACAAGCCGTGCTTATTCTCAATATCATCGAAATGACCAAGTCAGCCTATCACATTTCTTAAACATAATTATTTTAGTGAGTGTGAGAGTCATTAACGAAGAATATAAACACTAAACATATCAAGAATATTGATATATTTAAAACAAAGAATATTTTTTCTCTGAATTCATTATTTTTTTCAGAGTTATAAGAACTTATCCGGTTTTTCACCGGGTATTACTTTTAAGAGAAAAAACCGGTTATAACCGGAACAAAAAACAACCGGTAAAACCGGTTATTGCAAAATAACAAAAACCGGTTTTAGATTATAACCGGTAGGTTTTTCCCATCCCTAGTTCAAAATCCCATTCTTTGGTGACGTGGATTACTCCTCTGTCATTTATAGCTTGCTGTGTGTCTTTGCCGCTGTCGTGACTCCTTTCCATTTTTTCCTGTCCTTACACTAAACTTTCCAGTCTTTCACATTAATCGCTCTTATATCTTCTTTTCATATAATATTTAAAATAAATCGAGCAAAAACTAAATATCTAACCAACGAATCTCTAGATATAAATAGGAACATAAATCTGGACAACAATAGTATAGAAAAGGTCGAGTCGTAGATATACTTAGAACAAAAAATAGAAATGTCGAAAGCTTAACCTAAAGGCGGATTTAAATATAGATATTCCCTAGCATGGGCAGCATTTGGTCGATTACAAACAGTATTTAAATCAAACTTGCCAAATACTTTAAAGGCAAAACGTTCGATCAGTACATGTTGCCAGTTCTAACATATTACGGAACTGAAACTTGAGCTATTAACAACAGCTTAGTCCACAAACTTTAAGTGACTCAGAGAGGTGTGGAACGGAGAAGGCTCTACATTAAAGTGATCGCAAGTCCAATGAAGAGATAAGAAGACGATCAAAAGTAACAGATGTGATCCAGAAGGTTGCCATGTTAAAATGGAACTGGGCAGGACACATAGGAAGAATGGCAGACAACCGTTGGACAAAGCGAATTCTCGAGTGGCTACCAACGGCAAGTAAAAGAAGCAGAGGCAGACCTCAAAAAATATGGACTGATGACATCAAGCGAATGGCTGACCACAAATGGATGCAAAAAACAACAAAGAGGTATGAATGGACAGACCAAGGGAAGCTTACATCCGACGATGGGTGGAATAGCTGTTGGTGATGAAGTCGATATCTTCTTTTACATTATCCAGACCGATTTGCCCACTGGAAATTTTTCGAATAATTTTGCGCTTTATTTCAAGGAAGTATAATAATTAACGTACTTAATTAAATTATTGTTGCGCTTTTTCAATTTAATTACTTTTTCTATTATACAGATGAGAAATAATTGTAATGATATGATGCCTACAGCTTGTCGTTGGACAGATCAACAGAAGAGGATCGAGCGCGTTTTCATATTCGCGCAACCCCCCTACGTACCATCTCTCCAGCGAAACAAAGGAGTGATGGCTACCGAGAGTGTATTTAAGACGAGCAAGGAGAATCATGAAGCAGTTTTTCTTGGTGTAGTGAACCAGGAAGAACTCAAACGGCAAAAATGCAATGGAATGAATAGGAACCTGCCGAGGTGGATGCGATGCATCTTCAGGTGAGGAGGCTTTCCGCCGGAATTGTAACCGCAGCGAGCGGTAGCCGCCACCTCCGCCCAGTGCTGGCTGATGGGTAACTGTGTCGATGAGTTGATGTTTGCTTGGGGACTACGAGGCTGAGTGTGTAATTAGGTTTGTTCGAGCAAACAGTCAAACTAGTCAGAAAACAGTTGATCAGTGAGAAAACGTAATACAGTTACCAGTGCTATCCCTTCTACTCGCGCTGGTCCACTATTCGTTGATGGTTTCAAACCGTTTGAAACTGATGCTAGAACAAACCTATTATGTAGATAGATTGATTCCGTATAGCGAGATTGTATAGCATTGTATATACTGTGTTGTTATTATATTTTTGATAATAGTTTTAAATATAAATTTATTTCTTTTGCAGCTCGCTCTGGAACTGGGCGAAGATAGAATGCTATTGTATTTTGTTCTTTTTAATTTTGAACTGTAAATGGTGAAACAGAACGCAGAACGGTTACAGCAGAAAGTGAAAGAGTTTTGCAAGAAAACCTTACAATATGGAACGACATACTAGCAGAAAATGGGATGAAGATAAATAAAAGCAAAACAAAAGTAATGGCATTATCACATGAACAACAAAATCTAAAAATTAAATTACAAGATGAAGAACTGGAGCAAGTGTCGCAGTATCGCTATTTGGGAGTAATTATATAAGAAACAATGACCTCAGGATCATATCTAATTTATACTATAAGCAGCGAGCAAAAGTACGTGTAAACGAACAGTTGTCAGAGGAAATCGATATTAGACGTGGGGTGAGACAGGGATGCGTATTGTCTCCAGTTCTCTTTAATGCCTACTCGGAAGAGATCCTAAAACAAGCTCTTGAGGGTGAAACAGCTGGAATAAAGGTGACCGGAGTTCCCATTAACAATATTAGATATGAGGATGACACTGTCGTCTTAGCCGAAAATATTGAAGATCTTCAGAGATTGGTTAACAGAATAGCGACATATAGCCAAGAATACGGTTTAACAATGAACATCAAGAATACAAAATTTATGAGAATATCTAAAACTCAAAGAAATAACGAGAATCTCCTCATAAACGGAAACAACGTCGAACAAGTAGACCAATATGCATATCTTGGAACAATGATCAACTCCACAAATGATTACTTCCAGGAAATTAAAATTAGAATAGAAAAGGCTAGAGCGAATTTTAACAAAATGAGAAATGTGCTCTGCACAAGAGATCTAAGGTTAGAGCTAAGAATAAGGTTGGCTAGGTGCTACGTTTTCTCGACTCTGTTTACGGAATGGAAGCTTGGACCTTGAATGCGGCATCAATGAAAAAACTGGAATCATTCGAGAAGTGGGTATATAGAAGAATTCTAAAAATATCATGGACAGAACACGTCACAAAAAAAGAGATTCTGAGAAAGATGAATAAAGAAATGGAAGTCTTAAATACAATTAAAACCAGAAAATTGGAATATCTCGGACATATTACACGTGGAGAGAGATACAACTTGCTCCAACTCATTATGCAGGGAAAGATTCAAGGAAAAAGAAGCATAGAGAGACGCAGAATATCGTGGCTGCGCAACCTGAGAGAATGGTACGGATGTACATCAAACGAACTTTTCAGAGCAGCCGTCTCCAAGGTCCGAATAGCTATGATGATTGCCGACCTCCGTCGCGGAGATGGCACTTGAAGAAGAAGATACAAGAAACAGCAAACATAATGTTGAAATAAATGACAGAATAGAGAAGGCGGCTCGGACATACCATGCATTAAATAAAGGATTTATAAGTAAAAGAGAAGTATCAAAAGCCACAAAGATGAATGTATACAAAGTTATACTCAGACCAATTCTAACTTATGGGTCTGAATCATGGGTCATTAATGACAGAGAAAAAAGCAGAATACAAGCGATGGATATGGAATATTTACGTAATGTCAAGGGGATAACTAGGAGAGATAGAATACGAAATGTAGATGTCAGAGCAGAATTAGAAATTTCGTCTGTTGGAGTTTGTAGAAAATAAACAATTAAGTTGGTGGGGACATTTGCAGAGAATGAATGACAACCGACCAGTCAAACAAGTGTGGGAAGCAAGAATTCAACACAAACGTGGAAGAGGCAGACCAAGGAAAACATGGGATGACGTGATTGGAGACACACTTAAGAAGAGAGGAAAAACGTGGGCGGAAGCAAAAATATTAGCTAGAGACAAAAAAAGTGGGGAAAATTTGTACATGAAATTTAAGTGTAAACTCTTAGGGGTGACCCTGGGAGTAATTCTCGTACACCTTAGGGTAAAACGAGTAACTGATTATATATTATTTAAAACAAATTTGCATTTTCTATTGTAAAGTATCAATGGAAAAAATAATATTTTAATAGAAGGGACTCAAAAATGTCATTATATGGCACTATAACGAGTTATTTTGATTCAAAACAAGTTTTTGGCCAAATTTTATAGTGTAGAAAACGTTAAAATGCCCCTCCAGTCCCAAAATACATTATAATCGATTTGGCTTAAAATTTGCCCACAGGTAGCCAAAATATAGGACTTAAAGTGGTTAGAAGGATTTGAATTATATTATAATACCAAAAAAGTTACATGCAATAATATTTATTTATTTTTATTAAGCGCAACAGGCCTTGTAGGCCTAGGGCTCCACATGCAATAATATCAGACTCAAAAGTATATTAGTCCAGTCGAGATAGCTTTTGACCTGCATGCCGCGCTGCCCAAAATTTTATTTTTCTGATCTTTAGGAGGGTCAATAGTAGCCTAAATTTAAAATTGCGAATGAATTCCTCCGTTACGTTAGCCGCCATCTTGATTTTAAAGGAGAACCGTTTTTGCTCAATATCTCCGCCATTTTTAACTTTTCGACAAAAATGGTAGGAACTGAAATTGTTCCAAATAAATCTTATTTAAAAAATTATTACAATTTCTTTTTAACAGTGTTTGTCGTGAGGTTGATATTTTCCGAGTTAACTGTACTTACAGTAGACGCCTATATTTTTGACTATGTTATTGCATGTAACTTTTTTGGTATTGTAATATAATTCACATCCTTCTAACCACTAAAAGTCCTGTGTTTTGGCTATCTGTGGGAAAATTTTCAGCCAAATCGATTATGATGTATTTTGGGAATGGAGGAAAATGTAAAAAACGGTATTTTAACGTTTTCTACACTATACAATTTGATAAAAAACTTGTTCTGAATCAAAATAACTTATTATAATGCCATATAATGACATTTTTGAGTCCCTTCTACTAAAATATTATGCATTCCATTGATACTTTACGATAGAAAATGAAAATTTGTTTAAATAAATACCAAATCACTGTAAAATCGCTTAAAATAACATTTTTAGAAAAAAACGAAGAAAAAAAAGAAGAAGACAATTCGATCGTCAATGTTTTATTTCTACATCCCGCAAATGCTAATATGTATACCAATTTTCAGACAAATCGGAGATCCAAAAGTTTTTTTGATTCAAAATTGAGTGATTTGAAATGGAATCACCCAAATAAATATCCTGAATATTTTTATTTTTGAACTGTGTTTTACTGAGTCTGTTGTTCTGAAAAAACTACCCGCCACATAATTAGTTCCCATCTTTACTCCCTGGACCGTTCTTTCATGGCCACCTTTACAAAACATTGCTACCAGTGTTTTTCGAATATAATTACCACGACTAAGATAGAGAATAAGGGAGAACAACTCGAAAAATCAGAAGTCGTCTCAAGCTGGTATTGCCAAGTCTATTTTCGTCAACCTATTTAACATTATTTGCGCGTTTTCTCTGAGACAGTATTTTTAACCATACAATCACACTCCTTAGTATCTACACACAAAGGATAAGCCTAACAAAACCGTTTATTCCAGTCGACGATTATCTCCTATAGCGATTTTTTTAAAACGGATTTTTAGTCTTCTTATCTTAAGTTATTCACTTAACTTGAAATTAACATGTGTTGAGATATCGGGACTACGACACATATCCATAAAAAATATTTATCTTTTATACTTTTTTTTTAAACATATTATTATAAAAAAGTATCGTATACTACAGGGTGCGATAATAGTATATATACACTGCGAGACATAAGTTAGGGATATAGAAAATTATGTTCATTTTCATCCTCATTTTCATTTTCTTTAATATTTACACAGTTGTGCGAAGGTTTACTTAAACTTTTTTTGTACTTATACCTACCAGGTGGAAGAAAATAAATGTTTTTATTATGTTAAGTTTGAGACATCCTGTAGGGAGGACGAGGTACAAATGTGAGTATAAAGCGGAATCGTATTGTGGTCTGTGGTCTTAGGTTTTGTGAACATTTTATTTTTTGAATGGCCCTAATATCTTTCGAAACAAAGAAAAATAGGCTGTTTTACTCTAAACATGGGTTTTAAATGAAACAAAACTAAATTAACAATAAAAAATAACAATTAACAAAACTTTAAAAACAGAAGGGCACACAGCGTTAACAGTTCTTATCGATACCTATAAGAGTTATTTGTCGACTGGTAAGCACTATGCACAGCGTAGCATAAGAGAGACGAGATTGTTTAATGGAGGCTCTGTGATGTTTTGGAGGTGAAATTTTCTTGTGAGTAAGTACGGCTTTGGTGTCTACGTGGAGGTTTTTTAAATAGCCAGAGGTACATTACACATATTTTTTTTCTTCGCACTGTATATAGTAAATAATTCCATATTCGTGGTATGATAAGACAGGGCCTCCTCACGTAAAGAGTAAAACCGTCTAGTTTCTTTGTTATTAAAGATATTAGAGAAATTAAAAAAACTAAATGTTCACGAAATATGAGATTACAACATAGTATTGATGTATATCCACGTTTGTAGCTTTTCCTCCCTACAGGTTGTCTCAAACTTTTCTTTCGGTAAAATACATGTTAATCTACAAAACCGTCTAATTACTTAGTTTCTAAAGATATAAGGTGAATTCGAAAAAAAAAAAAACATTTTTGACTAAAGATAAGACTAGAATCCGGTTCAGCTTTATACTCACATTTGTATCTCGTTCTCCCTACAGGATGTCTCAAACTTAACATAACAAAAACGTTTATTTTCTTCCACCCCGTATAAGTACAAAAAAGAAGTTTGAGTAGATCTTTCCACAACTGTAAATAATAAAGAAAAATCCAAAATAATAAAAAAATTAGTAGAATCCGTTAATCTGTTCTAAAAAAAAATAAATTATAAAAATGATCATAATTTTCTATATCCTTAACTTATGCCTCGTAGTATATCCCCTATTAAAGAAATTAAAATTAGAATGAAAACACATATTATACTCACCGGCAAAATTAACCGCGCACCTTGTATTTCTTTCAATTTGCAGAAGTTATCAATCTTGACCACATTTTATGAAAGATACGGTAAAAACCACCTTTGAGGAAAACAAAACAGAAACATTTTTGAAAATATAGTCGTTTATCAAGGGATGCCCTGCAAAAACCCAATGTCTAAAAGTCTCTGAAGAAAATTCAAACCAACATAATTTTGAAAATAATCTCTCTCTTCAATCCTGACCCCCCGGAGGGAGTGTAGTGGTCGACGTGATGTCGTATATTGTCCGTCTCCAAAGATCTCTGTCTCTGGTCATTTCTTTTAACTCATGCATGGGTCTTTTGCATATTCCCGTAATTTGATAGATCCATCTTGTTGGGGATCTTCCTCGTGATCTTCGGCCTTCCACCTTTCCTTGTATAATGAGTCTTTCCATGTTTTCTGTGTTTGCTCTCATAACATGTCCAAAGTATTTTAATTGTTGGAGATGGACTTTACTGGAGAGTCGTTGGCTAACTTTAAGCTCTCTTAAAATTGAATTATTGGTTCTATGGTCGGTCCAAGGAATTCGTAGCATTCGTCTCCAACAGAACATTTCAGTGGCGTCTATCTTTCTTCTTTCCGAATTTCTCAGGGTCCAAGATTCACATCCGTAGGTCAGTATTGGGAATATTAAGCAGTTGATCAACCTCATCTTTAACGCTCTTGAAATTTGACAGTCCTTCCATATTGTGGTCATTTTTGCTGTGGCGACTTTTGCTAGATCACATCTACGTTTTATTTCTTCTTGTAGTGACCCTGTGTTTGTGATTAATGATCCCAGATATACGTATGAGCTCACAATCTCAAACCGATCAATTGTGGTTATGTGTGGATGATTGTTATGTAGTCTATCCACTATCATGATCTTTGTCTTTGATATGCTTAATTGCAGACCAAATATTTGACTTTCGTCTTCAACCAGTCGTATAAGATCAACCAGCTCTGCTTGACTATTTGCAAGAAGGGCTGTGTCATCTGCGAAACGTAGGTTGTTTATTTTATGACCATTTATTGAGATGCCTTTTTCCCATCCTTCAAGTGCTCTTCTCATAATATGCTCTCCGTATATATTGAATAACTGTGGAGACAGTATACATCCCTGTCTGATACCCCGTTCTGGATGAAATTCGTTCGTTGAAAATAATAGTCTAATTAAAAAAAAATATGAGTAATAATAAGGGGTGTTGCCGCCTCTGACCCTTAGGACTTCTTGGAGACGGTATGGCAATCCATTCATGATATTATGGATATCCAATTGGGGGATATTATGCCATTCATCTAACGCAGCTATCTTGAGCTCTCCGAAGGATGTACGGGGTGGTACTCTTGCTATTACCCATTTTTGAGGTTGTCCCAAGTATGTTCAACTGAGTTAAGATAGGGACTGCATGCTGGTCATTGTAAAACTTAAATCCCGACCTCATTGATGTACTCACGAGTGTATCTTGAGGTATGGCAACGGCATTGTCATGCATTAATCTAAAGTTTTCACCAATGAACGGCACGATGGTCTTGAAGAATTTCTTCCACGTATCTTTAAGCATTCACATTTCCTCTATCGAGCACAACAAGATCCGTACATGCTTCGTAGGAGATACCTCACCAAATCATTATTAACCCTCCTAGGTAAGCCACTGTTTCAGTTATAGTGCATGAAGCAAACCTTTCATTTTAATGACTGTGGACAAGCTGACGTCCATCTGAACCGCTTAGGTCTATTCTGCTCTGATCTGAGAACCGTATGTTCTTCCATTTCACCACAGTCCAGTTAGCATATTCTCGCTCAAAATCAATCTAGCTCTACGGAGCAGCTGTAGGGCGCGAGCTGGAGGGAAAGCCCTCAAAATTTCTTTCTTTCAGTCTTCTACTAATGGTTTGTTCACTCCAACTAACATTTTTCACCTCAAAAAGACTCATACGAGCTTCAGAAGCAGTACAAAAGCAATTTCTCAACACGTTGATGACAATCAAGCGGTGATATCGAATTGTTGTGCAACGATGTAGGCCTTGACTTGGCTTGCGGGTATATGGACCTGTCTCCCGAAATCGTATGTATTACATTTCAGCCCCTATCTTCGTAGAGACCAACACGACTGGTGTAGAGAAGTGGCACAATATCCCCCAATCTCATATCTAGGATATCATGAATGGATTGCCGAACCTGCTCCAAGGAGGGGGGCACTTTTGAGTCCACTCCCGTCTTGAGCAGGTAGTTATTTTATTAGTAGAGTTCACTCCCGACACTATTCGAATTCACTCCCGAGCGATTTTACAATAAGGATGATTAAAGGATATTATTTTTCGGAAATTTAAACATTGTTGCCAAATAGTACTTTTATCCATAAAATAAAGATGTTCTTAACAGACAAACTTTAAGTAATTTAGTGAAAATTAAAGCAGTTGAAAATATCTCGGCAAAACCGAGTTGTTTGCGAATACCAAGTTGTTTGCGAAAACCAAGTTGATATCGAATATCAGTTAAAAACGGTGCAGAAACAGATATAACTAAATATCTTAACTACTCATATATTAGGTTTTCTCTTTCTTAAAGCAGAGGACGCTGGGGATTGCTTTGCCATAGATCTTGTTGCAACTCAATCAGAAGATGAAAGAGTGGTTAAATTTAGTGACTCTTTAGTTGAAACCTATTTTGAAGAAACGTCAACATTTCCTCCTCACATTTGGACTGAAAATTCTTCGTCTTTACAAAGGACAAGAAATGCATGTGAGTCTTTTCACTCTCGCTATAATGCTTCATTTTACAATACACATCCAAATTTTAACCAGTTTATTCATTTTCTTTGAGATTTTCAATTAGATAGTTACATCAAACTTCAAAGTATAGATACCGTTGTGAAAATGTACGATAGAATAGTGATTTTGAGAAAAAAACTTTATAGATTTGAAAGAACTACAAAATGACCTCCTTACCAATTTTTAATTTATACAAAAATTAAAAATATCCTGTTAAATGTAGAATTTAATTATTAAATAGTAATTTTACGTATAAATGTAATTTTCATAAATCAATTTTATTTTAAGTTCGAATTTTTTTAATTTTTATATCATGTTTTTATTATTTATTTAAATTTTTATATAAAATTTTTTCAGAATTTCTTAAAATAATTTCTATTTTTCCTCTAATGTATTCAATGAAACTTAGTGACCAAATATTAAAAAGAACATAACAATGAAACTTGTTTTCTTGAATTATCACAACGTTGCATTTTTAAAAATCATCCCAATTAGATGTAGATCTGGAAGAACGTCCAATAAGACTTTTAATCTTAAACAATAAGACTTTTTATATATTCTAGAAACGGTTTGTTTAATTCGTAAACACCTTCATGTCTTTCCAGCAAGGCCTAATCATCTTTACTCTACCAGAAATTCAATCTTTGATATTTATTTATCGATCCCATCCACTGAGTTCTGAAGAAATCTATACTATATTCCGCAAACAAACTTTACAACCATCTCCCTTTACAACTTAAATCTGTAACATCTTTCCCAAAGTTTCGTAAAATGACAAAAGCCTATCTATCTAAAAGACCATAGTAGTATGTATTCAATAGAAGAATTTCTTAATGAATAACTAAGAAAATTGGGTTTCATACGCAGTAGCTTAAACTTGTCAGTTTCTAATGTTGTATTTTATTTATTTTTATTTATTTGTTGTAAGTAGGTATGTTTAATTTGCAATTTATATAAATTTTGCAATAAATTGTTTTTGTCTTTGCTTTTATATCTTATATACTGTATACTGACGACTTATCTAATTTTAGGAAATTGTAGTTGTTATTATTTGTTATTGATATTATTTTTCTTTTGACTGTATGTAAGCTTTGTCCATAAAATTGTAAACATTTTCAGTGACAATAAAGCATATTTCTATTCTATTCTATTCTAAACGAATAATTTGTCAACAGTGTCCAGATTTTAAGGCATAATAATTATTTTTTTTTTCAAACATTACCTTTTACGGAATCAGGTAATATTCATATTTTGGGAGTGAACTCAACTCGTCCCCCAAGAAATCCTAAGGGCAAGGGGCGACAATCCCCCTTATTAATAGATACTTATATATTTTTAAATTACACTATAATTTTCAAAATTATGTTTGTTTGAATTTTCTTCGAAGATTTTTAAACATTGGATTTTTGCTAAGCTCCCTTTGATAAAGGACATTTTTTTTCAAAAATTTTACTGTTGCCACAAAATGTGGTCCAAGATTGATAAAATCTCTGCAAATTGAAAGAAATACAAGGTGGGCGGTTAATTTTGTCGGTGAGTGTATATTTTAAAAATAAAACTTCAGAATACACCACAAAGATAAACGTTGAAAATCGGTAGGACGACACAATAAGGTATTTATATAAAAAAAAGAAGAGAAGTATCCAAAGTGATGGAGTCGAAGAAAGCTGGGCAAAAGATAAAGCAAAAATCTTAGACTTAGCTAAAGAAACTCTAAGCGAAAGAAAGATAAATAAAAGCTGGTCTCTCCCAAAAACAAAATCTCCGTGGTTCTGTGCAGAAGATTACAAGAGAAGAATTGAAATAATATAAAAAAATTTCTAGATTAAAAAAATCATCACAAAATACACTTTTAGGAAGCACTTTTGAATTCAGTTTAGCTCAGAAATGTGAATCAATTGGTTTGCTTGACTTTACTAATAGTCTAAGAGCTAGTGAACCCTCCGACTAACGGTCGTCCTGTAAGGCTAGAAATTTGTATAGTGATAATTCATAGCACCCCAAGGCTAAAAACCATGACCTGGCAGGCATTAGCCCTGCACGTGTATTTACCAGGTGAGTCGAAAAGTGCATAGTTTAGGGGAAAAAATCTGTAAAGTTTAAATTTAAGTATGTGTTTGAGAAAGTCATTTAGAAGAAATGTGTACAATGACAGGCAATTCGGAACAGCATAAGACGCTGCCAGGTGAGGGGAAAGATTAGGGGGTTTTTCCTAAAACTATTATTTTTGCATTTAACAAAGTTTTTTTAGGGTTTTTGAATCACTCAAAACAGAAACGGTCTTTAGTCACTTTTCCCTTAGGTTAATAGTTTTTGACATATAAGCGATTAAAAATTTACAAAATCGCGAAATCGGCCATTTTTAACCCTGAATCGGACATTTAACTGAAAATTTCAATGTTGCCAAGGTAGTTAAATATTCTTTAAACATCGAATGATGAAATCCTGAAGAGTTTTTTGCAATTCAATATCAAAAACTCCTTTGTTTGAGTTTGCATAAATTTTTTTCTGCTTGGAATGATTCAAAAACCCTAAAAAAATTTTGTTCGTTGCAAAAAATATAATTTTAGGAAAAACCCCTAATCTTTCCCCTCGCCTGGCAAGATCTTAGCTGTTCAGAATCGGCTGTCATTGTACACATTTCTTCTAAATGACTTACTCAAACACATACTTAAATTTAAACTTTACAGGAGAAAGTTTATTTTTCCCCTAAACTATGCACTTTTCGATTCACCTAGTAGATACACGTGCAGGGTTGATGCCTGCCAGGTCATGGTTTTTAGCCTTGGTGTGCTATGAATTATTATCACTATACAAATTTCTAGCCTTACAGGAAAGCCGTTACTCGGAGGGTTCACTAGCTCTTAGACTATAAAACTTGAGAAATTAATCAAACAAAGCTCAGAATACTCAATAAGCACTACATAGATAAATTATAAAATCTGGATATTTTTACACGATGTACAAATTTTCTTTTGGAAAGGTGTAAACAGTGCAGCAATACCTGGAATAAATATCGACCTTCTACTGTAAATACGAGGTCCGTCAAAAAATGTAGAACAGCGTCAATCGCGTAAACATGCATGGAAACGGCTCATCAATAATTTATACTAATATGGATGTATACGTGAAGCAAATGAATGTTGGCAGTGGACAAAATTTATCCTTATGGACACGGCAAGTGGGGAAAACTTTGGCAAGAGGTCAGGGCTGGATTTAGTATCAGGATTTGTTGTGCACTAACCGGTCAAGTTCAGTTTATTTAATATTCTGGAATCTACTGAAGCTGGTTCTTTATTTACACGTTATTATTTTCTTGCCCATTGGATACTATATTTATTGGTTTTATGTTATACAGGGTGAGTCATGAGGAACTGTACATACTCCTACCTCGTATGGAGTCCCTATGGGGAATAACAAACCACCATTAGAAAGTGTCTGCTCCCATTGTTTACTAATATACAGGGCGAGTTTTTAATTTTTACAGAAATTTGTATTCGTCATAATTTTTGAACGGTAAGATCTACGTGTCTCTTATTTTGGTCAATCGTTACACTACTACCATATAATCAATTGATTTAATCAAACTAGAACAGAATCAGGTCTGGTCTTAAAAAATTAGATCGTTTTGTTCTTAGAAAAAATTTCACCCTGTATAAGGTTTTTAAAAACTCTAATAATAATTTTACAAATTAGACAAATAGGCAATTAAAATGGCATATTTAGTTTTTTCCCTACACGATTGCTTAATTTTTTATTTAAAAAAATCAAATTTGACTATACCGTAAAAGTTTGGCAAAGTCAACTATAGATTTAAAAACATTAACTTTTATTAAAAAAATAAAAAAATTTTCAAACATATATTTAAGTTATAAGTAATAATACTACCACTGCTCGTGCTATACGTTTTAAATAATACAACCCTTTAGTCAATCTCCAGATTTTCAAAAGGAATAGGTTATTGTGAATAATATTAAAACATTGCCTTGTATAATATTTGTTTGTAACAAGGAACAAAAAAAATAAACCTAAAGTAAACAAAAAAAATATTTTTCTCCTCGTTTTTTGCGTCACTACCTTCTCACCATGTATTAATACTATGTATGTGTATAAAAACTTAAGTGAATGTTAGGAGGCTATAATAATTTGACATTTTCGTTGTTTGAATACATAATTTGACTTTTCGTTCGCCATTTCTTTAATGCACGGTTGACAGGTGCTGTGTACTTACATAGATTTCTTACAAAATATTTTGCCGAATCTACTTGCCAATTTAGCCGCCCGAGGTATGTATTTTATGTACGATGGGGCATCACCACATTTCTCAGTTGCTGTTTGTCAACATCTTTATCTCACTTATGGAAATAGGTGGATAGGAAATAGGCGGGGACCACATGCATGGCCACCCAGATCACCTGATTTTAACCCTGTCGACTATTCCATATGAGGTCGATTGAAAGAAATGGTTTATCGAGAAAATATCAATATACGACAAGAACTAATTGAAAAAAAATTATTTATTCTTGTAACATTATTAGAAATGATCCCTTAACTCTCAGGAGGTCTATTGGACAGTTGATGGTTCGACAAAGACGTATAGAAACAAGTGGATTTAATTTTGAAAATCTGCTAAAAATCTCAATAATTGTTTCTGTTTTATTGTTTTATTTGTTTCTTTTATGTATGTAGACAATTCTTAAATCTACTTAAACATGTAAATAAATGTTTAGTGTTCTACATATTTTATGTATTTTCTTTTCGTTAATTTAAAAAATAAATTAACTGTATTTTGACTTGAAATAAATTGATGAATCACTAAACAAATATTATACAGAGCGATGTTTTAGTATTATTCACAACAACCTATTCCTTTTGAAATTCTGGAAATCGGCTAAAAAGTTTGTATTATTTAAAAGGTATGGCACGAGCAGTGGTAGTAGTATTACCTACTTATACATTAAATATTTGTTAAAAAAAAGTTAATTTTTTAAATATATGGTTCCTTTACCAAACTATTAAGGCATAGTCAAATTTGATTTTTTTTAATAAAAAAAAAATAAGTAATAGTGTGGAGAAAAAATAAATATGCCACTTTAATTGCATATTTATCTAATTTGTAAAATTATTATTAGAGTTTTCAAAAACCCTATACAGGGTGAAATTTTTTTCTAGTTTGAATAAATCAGTTGATTAGATATTAGATGGTAGTAGTGTAACGATTGACCAAAATAAGAGACACGTCGATCTTACCGTTCAAAAATTATGACGAATACAAATTTCTGTAAAAATTAACAACTCGTCCTGTATATTAGTAAACAATGGGAGCAGACACTTTTTAAAAGTCATTTGTTATTCTCCACAGGGGCCTCCATACGAGGTAGGAGTATGTACAGTTTCTCATAAAAGGCTAAGAAGAAGAGTTATCCAACTAAAGCAATATTCTCAAAACAATATTAACAAGTAAATAATTGAAAAGAGTTTAGAGATTGCAGATGAGACAATACGTGTTTGTAGTTAATATAAACATTGCAAAACACCTAAAAGTTAAAGTATGCAACTAAAAAGAATAAAATATCACAAGGACAAATTCCTGTAACTGGCTGTATACCATAAATCACAAAAAATATAAACCTTATCTTGTAAAAGGTATATGTATTTAAAATCCCCAAAAAGGGTTATATTATAATATAATCTAACCTCAACAATTTTTAAAACAACTCAAGGGTTTTTACCTGTATATTTTGGTGGCTTAAAGCATGTAAACCTGTGATAACACTGATGATGGAATATTAATTCCGAAAACGTTCTGTTGTGGGACCCTTTTTAGGAATTTTAAATATACCTTTTACAAGATAGGGTTTTATTTTTTTTAAGAATAAACTTACAAAATTTCTTATAAAGAATAAAAACAATACGATATTTAGAAAGGAAATAAGTATTTAGAGTGATAGAAACAAAGAGGTTCAGTCAGGTGATGGAATAGATCAATTTTGAAGGAGAACAGTAAACCCATCTATAACTTGGAGTATCATAACAAAAAATGGTGAAAGCGAATCTAAAATGCTGAAATATGCACTGAATGTTCCATGGTAATGTATTGCACTATATTTCTACCTATATACCAAGGAAAAATACATAAAAAATATGAAATACATATAATTTTGATTACACTTTAAATAATGGTATTTTGTTTCAAAATGAGCTAAATACATCATAAATTTTTCACACTAATTTTCGATGTATAGAGTTTTGTATTTGATTTCTAGACAAAAATTCAACATACATAATTTCAAAATTTCACCTTGTACTCATATTATATATATATATATATATATATATATATATATATATATATATATATATATATATATATATATATATAGGTACAATGTGTTTTATTAAAAATAAAGATGCTAGACTAAGCTAGACTTGCGTGAATCACCCTGTGCATTTAAATTTATGTTTTAAAAGCGCACATTTGATTTTAAAAGTAGTTGACGTCTCTTAGCACTTTTTATAATTTTCTAAAAGAAGGCACAAACAATTTTATTCCATAAGAGGTTTCCACATTTTATAATCTCCAAATTTTACCCTGTATTATTTTTAATAGACCCTACATGATATAGTTCATTGAGATCAGGTTGTTAGGCAGCTTTTAAAACTATAAAAATATACAGGGTGCTCCATTAAAAATAAAGCTTATGGACTATGCCTGGCTTGCGTGAAACACCCTATATATTTAGATTTATTTATAAAAAGCGCACACTTAATAAAATACGACTTGGCTTAGCGTTTTGTATGATTTTTTAAAACAAAGGCAGAAATAATTTTATTCCATAATTGAGTTTCACCCTATATTATATTCTTAATACAGAACAAACAAATGCAGTTCTGTTAAACCAAAAGAGATTTTTAGCACTACCTAAATAAAGATAATATTTTAATGTGAATTTTGTTACTGTTTTATGATTTATGTCTTCAGAGTCCGGTAGTCATGATTCAGTTATTATCACTAATAATTATTTTTTTACATTTGTTATTATCTTCTTTTAAGATAAATTTTAAAGTTTAGTGTCAGTCATTCTAATAGTTAATAGAATGTTCTAGTTAAATTACCTACTAATTTTTTATTATGCAAAGAACAATGGAATTACAACAAGAATTACAAGCAGATTGACTTGCAGAAAAAGTACATGTGTTTTATTTCTGAATCACTTCCCATGGAAACCATAGGTAGATAAAATTCTTTCCTAAGAAGCTTCGAAATATATCTATTATAATATTCACTTGGACAATGCAGCTAATAATGTTCAACAGTCAGTATTTTTGGAGCAGATTTTAATTATTCACTGAACCGCTAGATTAACCAATACCAGAGGCTAAAAGCAATCACAGAATGGATTTCAATACGAAGTTTAACCATGATGTTATCCCTTAAGCCTTTTTGTGTAGTTACTGAAAAGTCACGAGAGCAAAAAACGGAAATTTAGAGTTGAACCCCAAGGCAAATTTTTTTTTCCATGACCTGCCGTTTTTTGCAGGTTCCATGTCGTGAAAACTAACAAACTTTTAAGCGGCATGAAGGAAAAAATCACGGATAATGACCTATAAACATTACTTGTTAAGGCCATAATTAACACTCTTCGGGCACCAGTAGGCCTTATTCCAAAATGTTTGAGGATATAATCAATAATCCTCTATCGATTCGTAAAGTGGCATACTATATCCAGATTGTACTGGGGACAAACAGCAAAAAATCAAGGTTGATAATGAGTTAACCGAATAAATTGAGATTCGTCGAGGTGTCCGTCAGGGTTGTGTGTTTTCTCCACTACTATTCAATATATATAGCGGAACAATATGTCAGGAAGAGCTCCTAGAGCAAAACATTGGTATGAACATTAACGGAGAGTTAATTAACAATATACGATACGCTGATGATACGCTAATAGGAACAGATAACCTAGCAAATTTACAGTATTTGATGGAAAACATAAACACTCAGACCAATAAGTATGGTCTAAAACTGAACATCAAAAAGACTAAATTCATGATTGTAACAAAGAAGCTATACACCAATGTGAATTTAACCATAAATAATCAGCCAGTTGAAAGAGTTACGTCCTACAAATATTTAGGGATTTGCTTCACCGACACTAATGACCAGACAAGAGAAATCAAGAGGCGGATAGAGATAGCGAGACAATCGTGTGTCAAAATGAAAAAGTTCCTATGCAGCCGGGACATAAATATAAACTTAAGAACGAGAATATTAAGGTGCTATGTTTTCTCCGTTCTGCTGTACGGCATGGAAGCTTGGACACTGAAAAAGGTAAACATCAAAAACATTGAGGCATTCGAGATGTGATGTTACAGGAGAATGTGGAAAATACCATGGACAGAAAGAGTAACAAATCAAGATGTTTTGCTGAAGATGGGGAAGGAATGCGAAGTCATAAAAACCATACAAACGAAAAAACTGGAATATCTAGGCCACATAATGAGAGGAGAAAAGTACTCTCTGCTAAGACTCATAATCCAAGGAAAAATCTCGGGAAAGAGAAATGTGGAACGTAGGAGGATTTCCTGGCTGCGAAATTTAAGGGAGTGGTATGGGTGCAGTTCAATACAGTTATTCAGAGCTGCAGCCAACAAAGTTAAGGTTTCTGTGATGGTAGCCAACCTCCGATAGGAGACGGTACTGCAAGAAGAAGAAGAAGGGAGAGCTCCCCAAATCATATGGAACATGACTTCTACGAAACACAAAGAAAAATATCAAAAATGATCAGAGCCACATTCGGAAGGAAACATGGACAGAAGACTTTTGATTCCTATTTGTTAAAGGTGACGATATGAACCATCAGACCAACACTAGAAGTGACGACAAACAAAGAAATAAACATTGAGGAAGGAGAGGCAAAGAAAACTTTAAGGAAATTAAAAAATAAAAAATCACCAGGAGATGACAGAATACTAAGGACTAGAACTAACCAAACAACTATAAAATTAATCCAAAAATATTAGATTACAACAGAATACACAAGAATGGAAATCCACCATCCTAATACCTTTAGTCAAAAAAGGGAGATAACTCGGAACTGGAGAACTACAGAGAAATTAACTTATTAAACACAACAATCAAAACAACAACCAAAGTGATAACAAATAAGCTAAATGAAATTATAACACTAGCAGAAGAACAACAAGGTCCTAGATAGGGAAGATCATGCGCCGACGCCATATTTATAATGAGGCAAGTTCAAGAGAAATCATTAGAACACAACAAACTGGTATATTTATATTTAGTGGACCTTCACAAAGCATTTGACATGGAAACATTAAATGAAGTTATCCACTTATTGTACCCAAGAGAGATACCTCTTGGAATAATCGAATAGACCAGGGCGCATCTGTAAAAATATTAGTACATTTGGACGTTGAGAGGTGACTCAAATTTTTTTGCAGAAATTGCTTGAAAATAAATCAAATAATAATATTTGAGTTATCCTCCCTCTCAAAAAGGTCCGGAACATTGTTTAAATAATCAAAATGTCAAAAAATTAAGGAAAAATTCGATTTTTTTCTTGGTTTTTTGATTATAACTTTAAAAGTATTCATTTTCGAGAAAAGTTGTACTGACATAAAAGTTGCGTAATTAAATTTCCTACAATATATAATTGGTTAAAAATTTAAGAAATAGTCACCCTTGTTGCAAAATAGCAATAATTGTGAAAAAAACATACAAAAACAAGTATTCGCATTTTACGTCTTTCAACCATTTAGGCTACACTTAGGACCTTCATATTTCACCCTAAAAAATTATATGATACAGTAAAACAATACTGTAAATTTCATTAAGATCGGTTCAATAGATTTTGCAAAATAAATTTTGCAATCCAGCTTTCGTAAAAAAAACTCATTTTTTCAAAATGTTACAGGACCGAAAATAAAGCAGATAGCAAGTTGAAAATTTTTTTGCATATAGAAGTGTACTGTACCTTTAATTTGCAATTTTGCAAAATTAAAATAGCTTCACACTACGGCGTCAGGAATTTTTTTAAATAAACATTAATTATTGGTGCTACGCGCAGGACAGCGGATATGTTGCTCTGATTGGGCATTCCAATAAACTTTGATAATGATTGATACATTTTAATTTTTATGAGATTTCGATATAAATAAATAAATTTGTTTATTGCAAAATAAAAACACATACTCTATCCTTTGAAATAACACTTTTGTTAGCAAAAACTTTCTTTGTTCATATATTTTAACTTAAATAATAAAAGTTTATTATTTTTAAACATATGCAATTGTTTTAACAATATTTCACAAACAAGAATAAAATTAGTTTGATTTTTGTGGAATTAAAAAATTAAAATACAACAAAATATAGAGTAAGAAAATAATATATTAGATAAAGATTGGAAGAAATTTTGGTGGAAATCAACCTGTGTGAATCGAACACCGCTGTCCTGCGCGTAGCACCAAAAATTATTGTTTATTTCAAAAATTTTCTGACTCCGTGGTAATTTATCGATTTTAATTTTGAAAATTGCAAATGAAAGGTACAGTACACTTCTATAAGCAAAAAAAAATTCAACTTGCTATCTGCTTTATTTTCAGTCCTGTAACATTTTGAAAAAATGAATTTTTTTCGCGAAAGCTGTATTGCAAAATTTATTTTGCAAAATATATTGAACCGATCTTAATGAAATTGACAGTATTGTTTTACTGTATCATAAAGTTTTTCTGGGTGAAATATGAAGGTCCTAAGTGTATCCTAAATGGTTGAAAAACGTAAAATGCAAATACTTGTTTTTGTATGGTTTTTTTCGCAATTATTGCTATTTTGCAACTAGGGTGACTATTTTTTAAATTTTTAACCAATTCTATATTGTAGTAAATTGAATTACGCAACTTTTATGTCAGTACAACTTTTCTGTAAAATGAATACTTTTAAAGTTATAATCAAAAAACGAAGAAAAAAATCGAATTTTTTCCTTCAAATCTTGACATTTTGATTATTTAAACAATGTTCCGGACCTTTTTGAGAGGGAGGATAACTCAAATATTATTATTTGATTTATTTTCAAGCAATTTCTGCAAAAAAATTTGAGTCACCTCTCAACGTCCATCTCAAAACAGATCCGCCCTGGACTAAAACGATCAAAAATATCGATTAGAACAAAACAATAAAAGTAAAAATAGAAGAATACCTAACTGGCCCAATTGAAGCTGTCAGTGGTATAAGATAGGCTATTTAAGACTCTTATTTTTCAACCTAATCATGGACGAAATAATGAAAAAAGTAAGAACGAAAAAATAAACCAAATGTTAGAAAAACAAGTTAAAACATTTTTGCTATTCAAATTGAAGGAGATTTACAACGTATGCTGTACCAATTTAATATGTAAACTGTCAGATCATTTAACACAAGGGTGGGCAACGTGCGGCACGCGGGACGCATGCGGCCCTTTAGATATTTTTTTGCGGCTCGGGGAAAACAGTGAATTATTTTTATTTAAAGATTTTTTTATTTATTGGCTATATCTATAATTAAATATAGACAGATAATGAAGCTATTAAGTAATTAACACTTTCGCTTCGGGTGATTTTTCCGCAAATTTTCAACATAACGCGGGCAATTTTTTGGGTTTTTGGCACAGAGATTTATTGGCTCCCTCAACGAAATCCATGAAAATTCAAAAAATGTAAATGATATTTCCGAAGTAGTCAGGAACTGTGTGGAAAATTTTAAATTAACTCGTAACCACCTAGTAAGTGTAAGAACTGACGGAGAACCAAATTTAAGAGGAGCAAATGTTGAGAAAACTTAAAGATTACGTCCAGCAGTTTCCGGAACATGATTTATTATTTTTCACTGCATAGTCCATTGGCAGGTATTGTGCAAAAATGTTTTGTAAGTAGACAACGCCATTTCAATTATAACTAATATTGTTAATTTTATTCGTTCAATAGGATTAAGTTATCGTGCATTCAAAGCATTTTTGGAAGAGTTAGAAACAGAACATGCTGATGTCTTATGCCACAATCGACAATATTCGATGGTTAAGTTTAGAAAAGGTTATTAAAAGATGCTGTGAATTAGGGAAGGAAATAACTGTATTTTTAGAAATTAAACACTGCTACAAATTTCCTAGATTTATAAGTTTTCAACGCAAAATAAAACTTTTGTAATGAAACTCAAACTATCCATTGATCATATAAAAAAGAAAGAATTAGTACAATTATTACCCTCATTAAAATCATTAAATAATGTAGCAGAAAATAAGTTTAAAATTTATGAATAGTCCACAGTACATCGTCTTTTTTGAAAAATTACTACAAAAGTCCTAAAAATGGTTTTAACTGGTTCATTTGAGCGAGTCTACCACTTTCTGAAAAATTTCAGAGTGTAGGTTGGACGCGTTTCCGCGACCCGCGTCACTAACATATTTACGTTGTCGGGCTAACGAAACGAGGCTGTACATTTGTCGGACAAGAGATAGACAATCTTTATTAAGTAAATATAAGTAGTTTCACTTGAAAATTAAGAGTTTTGCAATAACAAAACTACCGCGCTAGAGTGACATCTTGTGAGTGTCGGAATCTACGATCGCGCCCTTTTTTGTCCGACAAAAATAATTTATTTTATTTAAACGTATAATATTTTTCGTGTCAGTAAAAATTTGCCACCATTGGCTTATTTTTCAATATTTGGCCTTGAAATTTTTTTTAATATCCTTTGAATTGTACTGAATATATTTAGTTAATTTAAAAATAAAATAATTCTATATCAAGTTCTATAAAATAATCCCATAGTTTTAAACAAAATAAAAAAAAGATGCTCGAAATGATAATTTTAATCCTTCCCCCACACAAAATTAATAAAAAGTTAAAAATTCGAAAACATGTTAAGGTATAATAAATATTGCGTCCCTCGGTAATAGTCCAAAACGTTTTGTGACCCTTACTAAGAAAAGTTTGCTCACCTCTAATTAACATGTTTATTTCCCCAAAAAAAGACAAAATGCATGGCTATACCAACAAATCAAGTAAATTCAGCTAAGGTGTAAATTGGGACTGGAGGGTTAGATAATAAAACAAGTGGTGGAGTTTAAATAATATCTAGACATCACACTATCTATCTGTGGAAAGTTCGAAACAGAAGTGGACGATCACATGAATAGAACAAACAGAGCTGTAGAATGTTTGAATGAAGCAATATTGAGAAATAAAAATATCGAGAAAGAAATGAAACGCAGAATTTGCAAAATAGTCAACAGACCAATAATGACATAATATGTGACAGGAACAAGACCTGACAGAGAAACAAGGAATTCTAGGAAAACAGAGATGGCAAGACGCTATGCACAGAGCTAGAAGTATAGATATACGGCAGAGACGCAAGGTGGAGAACATAAAGGACTGTGTAAGAAAGAGAAGAATAGAATAATCATATAAGTCGAATGACAACAAATGGAATTGTAAAGACGGCGTGAGATGGTTCCCGAAAACGATGGAACGACAACTTAATGGAGACACACTGAAAAACAGAGGCATGTCTATGCAAAAAGAAGAAGTCACTTAGTGCAGGAATTGTACATATAGAAAAGCATACCTTACATATCATTTAACAAAAACAACAATCATATGACGGAAAAAATCAGAAATGAAATGTTGTCTGAAATACTATAATGGCCCAATTTGTGGATAAAATAAAGTCAGTTAAATTACTTTGTAGCTTTATATTGTCATTTTTCTTCCAAGAATACATGTCATTTGTATTTAAAATGTAAATTTTGAAAACGACTTCGTACCTGGAAGTCAAAATACGT
Source organism: Diabrotica virgifera virgifera (assembly GCF_917563875.1). Taxonomy (NCBI): domain Eukaryota; kingdom Metazoa; phylum Arthropoda; class Insecta; order Coleoptera; family Chrysomelidae; genus Diabrotica; species Diabrotica virgifera. The sequence goes on along the minus strand of NC_065452.1, from coordinate 40,719,053 downwards.
CAATAAATCGCTGTTTCACTGTTATAAGTTTTTCTTTCTATTTAGGAAAAATTATAAACACATATGTGTATATTTTCATAACCATTGTTTTCTCTGTTGAATCCACTCCATATTTTATCACCAATGGCAGTAATGAATACTATAAAAGTAATTGCAGGTCATGAAAAAATCAATTTCAAAACATTTCGATATCAGCGTATAAGCATAGGGTGGTTTGGTTGAAAGGGTAGTAATGTTTACCTGCAGTATTTATGTCGAAAAAATAGCTTGGGTTTATTAAGTTATTATTTATTTATCTACCAACCAGTATAACGATTGTTTTAGCTACGCGTAGAAAATCGAAAATGAGATTCGCAACACTGAAAATTCAAATGTAAACATTATAAAATGCATAAAGACATGTCTAAATGATTAACATTTAGATCTAATAAAGTTCCTATGATTTACGGATCTTTTGAAGTAAAATACAGGATGATTCATGTTGGCGCCATGGTATAAAATATTATCGGTAAATTGTAAATAAATTTAAAAAAATTTAATATCTATTTAGTGATACCATACGTTTAGTTTTCGATTAGATATAGGCAACTGCAGAAAGCGCTAAAATCGGCAACATTGCTTATGAGAATGAGTTGAATGGCCACTGTAGAATCGACGAATGACTGAATAAAAATAAAATCTTGGCGACTCGAGTGTGGGAAGCGGGGAACCAGTGTTACCATGTATTGGTTATACTCATATTAGTCTAAGATACGATATAAGGTCGATTTGCACTGATCTGTTGAATGGATAAAAATTATTGGATATGTAATTTAGCATGTTAACAATAATTACAAAAAACAAGGGTTGCCCGATCTAATCTTGTTCTAACTATAATTAATTAATAATTAAATATTTACATTTTGTTTTATAGATTTAGAAAAAAATTTTTCGACCCGGGTAGATATTATTTCAGATTTTTTAGGTCATTCTAAACAAAAAAGGCCTTTTTTAATTTTTCTCTAAAGTTGATCGCTTTCTAGTTATAAACAATTTAAAACTGAAAAAACAACGAGAGATGACGATTTTCAAGGCTCAAAAACATAAGTATAAAATATCATTTTTGAAATTACAAAGTAGAAATTTCAAGTTCTTGATAAGTCTTTTGGACTTATTTCATTCTGAAACATTGGTTTTAGTTGTTAATGCCCGTCTCCCCATAAGATACCTTCCTCATTAACAGTTAAAAAAATATGTTTTAGAATAAAACATGGCTAAAATTCTTATCGAAATCTGATAGAGAAAGGTTTGAACTTGAATTCATATTATACTTCTTGATGATTACAAAAATGATATTTTTTACTTGTGTTCTTGAGCCTTGAAAATTGTCATCTTTCGTTCTTTTTTCAGTTTTAAATTGTTTATAACTCTAAAACGATAAACTTTAGAGAAAAATTACAAAAGACCTTTATTGTTTAGAATAATCCAAAAAATCTGATATAATATCTGCCCGGGTCGATTTTTTTTAATTCATAAAAAAATGTAAGTTTTTAATTATTAATTAATTATAGTTAGAACAAGATTAGATAGGGCAATCCTTGTTTTTTGTAATTTTTAACATGCTAAATTACATATCCAATAATTTCTATCCATTAAACAGATCGGAGTAAATCGACCTAATATCGGATCCTCTACTAACTACTAAAATATATCTGATTTAAAAGTAAACATACGGTATATAGGATAATAAAGATATGTTTTAAAGTTATTTTGAAGCATATAGGGTGGCGCAAAAAGTGTGGCATATAAAATTTGTTTTTTCTATATGTGAGTGGCATATATGTTAGCCTATATTTTCTATAGGCGTCCTATATGTGAGCGATCGCTCCATGGTTTACAGACACAGAGTGGTGTCTATTTTCTGTCATCTAAATTTAATGGATCTAAGTACGAGAGCACTCTATCTTCGAAATTTGCTAGCATTCCTGCGTTTCTTTCTCTCAGTTTATCTTCTGTTTTAGCTCTACTTGCTCTACTAGTTTTCACCAAAGACGAAACTTGTCAAGTATCGGTATAAACGAAAGCAGAATTTTAGAGGGGAAGACAGGGATTTTTGTATATACAGAGTAAACCAAAAGTCTAAAAACGCCCAATGATCTCTTAAATTAATTGTCTATATTTAAAAGTTGTGTAAAATCATTTGTATTAATAGCTAAAGCTGGCAGATGTTGTGTGTTTGTAAAAATCTCTACAATAAAGATGGGTTTTAATGGAAAAAAGAGCGAATTGCTGTTTTAATGATGAGGGGCTAAGGTGATAGAAAAAATATTTTATAGCGAATTAGCCAACTTGTTCAATTATACTTTCCCAAACGATTCTCATATACATAAAGTGAGGGTACAAAAATTTGTAAAGCGTTTTGAGGAAACTGGAAGAGTATAAGAGGGCATTCGAATAAGTCGACCAAAAATTGCTATAAATTGCAATAGAACTTTATATTGAATTCAGACTTTTGTTGAGGATCCATATACATATCCACGGAGAGCTGCACAAATACATGGTATATGTTGTTATTCAGTATTGCGTTTATTACACAAGAAATCATTTAAACCCTACAAAATTCAGGTGTAAGAATTTAATGAAGATGACTACGACCATATAATACAGTTTCCTGAGGTAATGATGAATAACATTGTAACTGACGAGAACTTCGTTACCAAGATATGTTTTTCGGACGAAGCAATATTTATGCTATGTGGAAACAAAAATTGGCAAAATTTAGGCCCAAACCAGACAGGCCACTCTGCAGCGCTACTCTGTGGATCCACAAAGCAGCTTCCGATGATATTCCGTGGGTTCTTAGGTGACGTGGACGTCGCACCTCAGACGAGCGACTGTGGCCAGCTGGCCAGCCACAGTCGCCGAGCCTCACTGCTAGTGGCGTCCACTAGTGGCAAACGCCATTCAGACGGACCACTTTTGTAGCTGCCGCAGATGTTTACGAGAATTTATAGGGTGAGCACCTAAAATGAATTTCGATTCGGAACGGTTTTTGATTGAAGTGCAAAACAGTCAGGATATATGTGATACAAGAACCCGAGGGCATATTTATAAGGCATTAACCCTTAAACGCCCAACCTTTTTTAGGTTCCATGTACGCCCAAGGGTGGGTAAAAAATGTCCAACTCGAAAATAGCTAATATATTTATTAAGAGTTGTTGAAAATGGAGTAAACTTAAGAATCTTATGCTTAATAAACACAGCATCTTCTAAAATATTAATATAAACAATTTACAAACCTTACAACAAAATTACAATGTACATCAAAATTAACATACCAGTAAAAGCCAGTAATTCAGATTTGTCGATTTTCTCCATATTCTTCCTTTCAACCTCCTCATTGGCGGATAATTATGTAGATTATGTAATTATACGTCGATAATTATATGGATTATCTTCCTAGCAACGAGAAATTATATAGAAACCTTTAGTAATAAGTTTTACCAAGGATGTACTTTTTATGCCCACCCATATTTAACTCAAGATGCTACTTTTATTTTCAAAAATATCGGTAGAAAGAAATTAACATTCGATAAAGGGCTGTGTTTTTAACAATAAATAATTATTTTAAAATTTTTAAACACGTAATAAACATGTTATAACGGAATACTCATTAGGTGGACATTTTTTACCCACCCCTGGGCGTTTAAGGGTTAAAAGGAAAACCGTGGGACGTCATCTTTGAATTATTTGTCTCTGATTTTAAAGAAGGTAGCCCTATCGAAAAGAATAAATCCTATAAGTCACCACCCCTGGCTCGTCACCACCGAATTAGCGGACCGCGGTCCGCATCCGGACCGTGAGCTAGTTTTGTGCGGACCGTCAATAAATTCAGAATGTACCTAGTGTTTGGCAATTTTGAAAATGTTTGGCCATGAAATTGTGTGCTATGTTTGGCTCAACTTATGTGTGCGAAGCCGCTTTATAAAGAATGTACTTTATTAAGAATCGGTAGAGATCTCACTTAACAGATGAATATCTCAACTCCCTAATGAGACTCAGTTACACTAAACTCACTTCAAACTTCAGACAGGTTGTACATAAAAAATGTCATTTTCCTCTCTGATAATTTAATTTTGTAAATAGTTTTCCCCCTTATTGTTATACTTACTAATCATTAATTTTGAAATTAAGTAAGTTGTAATATAAAATTGTCATGTGTATTTTTTTATATTCATTTCCTCTCTACTATAATATGTTAAGTAAGAGTACTTTTCAGATGTGCATTTCATTAAAATAATTTTCAGATTTCTTAAGTTTGCAACAAACACCTTGCATTGAAACTAATGTAGAAAAGATAACATATTAATTAGCATTTTGTACTATGATTATTTATTTTAAATTCCTCAGTTTCCTTTCTACATAATTGAAGATGTCTGAAAACTTCATTAGCATTCAAAAAATAAATTCCTAATTTTTAAAATATTCTCAGTAACAATTTACAATACTGCTGTTTTCAAAATATACTGATAATAACATCAAAGCAATACACAATGAATTTATATTTTATTTATTGTACCAGGAAAACTTACAGAAAAGTATACAGTAACCAAAAAACAATCAGATATTATTAGTTTTCCTTTCTATATTAGTCGATGTGTGAGGCGACTTTCGTATGAAAAATGTTTCTGACTCGTTTTCTTTGCGGAGTCCTGTTCAAATAAACAAATCAGAAGGGTGTCAGGTGAAACAATTTTTAAGCAAATTCAAAATTACATTTTTGCCTCGAAAAATATATTCCTAGGTTTATTGATTAATTATAAACAATAAAGGTCTCTTATCAGATTTCTGAAAAGTTGATAGTTTTCGAGTTATAAGCGATTTAAAATCTGAAAAATGCGAAAATATGCATTTGCGATGCTTGAAAACTCTAAGTTTTAATAAAAAGATAGATCTTTTTTTTATTTAAGATGAGCCAAAAATGCTAAAAACATATTTTCGCGGGCAAAAAAGGTGATGTTTTGAGTTTGTTAAAAAAAATATTAAACAATTTCTGCCCAAAAATTTCGCCCGGCACCCTTCTGATTTGTTTATAGGGGATATTTTTTAACAAGTATCCACAAAGAAACCGAATCAGAACAGTCAGACACAGGCAGCATAAATCCGGACCCCGGAAGTGTAATAGGTTTTCGAAACGGACCCTCAGGGAAACTAATTGGTGACCTGCTATAAGCAATGTTTTCTCTATTTATATTTACATTTTATTATACATTGGATGCATTTGAACTGAACAAAACAAATACTTACAATCTTGTTTGTTTATTTATGTTAAATAGTGGGGTCCCATCCTAGGTCAAAAAAAGTTTTATTGTTTGTTGTTGAAAACAAAACGATAAGATATCAGTTAAAAGGGGGTTGCAAGCATGCAACCTAACATGTTTTTCACTTTCACTCAGTTGTCAGGTTGTATCAAACTATTTTGCGCCTGTAGGATACCAGATGTACTGGTTGATTTTTTATGTGCTTCTTTCTGTGATATAGCTGTTTTTGTCTGGTTCTTCTTAATTCCATTTATGGAGTTTATTGGTATTTTTTCAAAAGCGTTGAAATTTTCTAAAATATTTAAAACTATGGACATTACAAACACTGATTTTTGACGAACACACTTTTTTAAAAAAATATTAGCCGGCTTTTAATAATTTTTTATAAGTTTTTAATCATTTGAACAAACTTTTTTTTCTCACCCATTACATTAAACGCCGCACCCTTCCAAACGATCCACTTCGCAGCGTAGCCGCCGGCGCTAGAAAATCGCCTGTTTCAGCCACTCTGTGGTACCACAGAGTGGCGCTGCAGAGTGGCCCGTCTGGTTTGGCCCTTAATCCACATTGAATACGTGAAATCGATACTCGAAGACCAGAAAAACTAAATAGTGTGTACTCAGTCCATTGGGCCGTTTTTTATAGAAGGAAATTTAACAAGAGATAATTATGAAATACTACTTAGAAATGAAATTGCACCTTCTACGCTATTGTAACCAATTCGCCATCTTTCACGTTTGTCTAAGAAACGCAAGAGCGTTCAATATCCAAAAGGAGGGAAAGCAGTAGAGATATCTAATATATACGAACAGAGTATATATTTATTTTTGTTTAATTCTTTAAAGAGTGCAGGTTTTTATAGCTTATTTGTTTCTCTATTTTAGGAAGGATTGCATAAATTTAATTCAGAAGCGAATTTGTTTATATTTTAAATCTTTAATTAACCGCAATTCTAAGAGTTTGAATCACCCTGTATAACCATCAATAAGCAATCAAAGTATAAAAGCTAATTACGACCGCGAACTCTCCAGTCACAGTCACGCAATTTGAAATATTAAAATACAAAATCCCAAATACTGCTAATGGGAATTTTCAATTATCATACGCTTATTTTGTTTAAAAGATTATTGTTGACATACAAAAAATGCTCATCAAATTTTTGTAGATTTTAAACAAGCGCATGACTCTGTAAACAGGGATACACTGTGGAAGGTAATGGTGGAAACATGATACTATGACAGGACTTTACTATGACAGGACAGGAACATACTATGACAGGACAGGAACATACTATGACAGGACAGGAACTATGACAGGACAGGAACATACTATGACTCTTCTCATAGTATCATATGGTGGAAATGGGCGTACCCAGAAAGCTGGTAGGATTAGCCCAGATTTGTGTGGATAATTAATGTGCACTTATTAGTCTTGGCAGCTCTCTGTACAGCAGATAAGTTAACAATAATATTGTTTTAGTATACAGTTAAATTGTCATTGTATACCGGGTATACCAATCAAACTGTGTTTTTTTCTAAAAGTTCGCGTGACCCTGTGGAATATTCTCGCATTTATAAAATACTGAAATTAAAACCCAACTACAGCCTCATGTCTTCTTAGCATTCTGTTTTTTGATTCATTCGCTTATGTTGGATAATAAAAAAGTTAGTTAGTTTAACAACTAGCCTTGTTTTTCGTCAATACAGGGTGTTTTTAAATAAGTATGGCAAACTTTAAGGGCTAATTCTGCATAAAAAAATAATGACAGTTTGATTTATAAACGTATGTACGCAAATGCTTCGTTTCCGAGATGGGGGTGTTGAAATTTATCTTACAAACTGACGATTTATTTATTTCTAAAATAAAACGGGATAATACCCGAAGGTTGGCTGTATACCATCTAGTTAAATAAAATTAACATGAAGTAAAACTCCCTAGTGTAGTTGGTATATTTAATAAAAATTCTAAAAATTTTTAAAAATCCAAACGGATTACGTTCAAAACGTTTTCGGACTTATCAGTCCATCATCAGTGAACCTAAAAGTAAGTAATCTCACTTAGTAAAATTGAAAAGGGTGAAATTTTGAATGTTAAAAATTGAAAAGTGTGGTTACGATTACTTACTCTCTGTCCTTGCTAAATAGCCACAATGCCAAACACTGGTCAAGATGTATGTTCTAACTACATGGTAAAATTTGTTAAACAATTTGGCTTACATTGGATGCCAACGGATTAGTACTAGGTACATGATGCTCTACTCCATTAATTAAGAGATTTTTTATTATGAATAGGTCTACATTGAACTACGTTTAGTCTGTCAATGATTTAGAAGGAAGTTGAAATACAAATGTCAGTAAAATTGACATCCAGGAAAGGGAATTTTTAAGGTATTAACCAAGGTCAAGATCCAATGTGGTTACGGAAATTTAAGTTTAAGATTGTGTTGAAATTTTAATTTTTAATATTAGAATTTAAATTTACTATTTTTTAAAAAATATTACAACCATTACTATAAACTTGACTATAAAATTAAATTTGATCGAAATTATTGTCATAATAAAATATGGTTGATAATTGAATTAAATTCTCACCAATTTTTTAAATAGTTAATTTCATACAGAATCAATACCATACTAGACTTATACAACCAACATTACAGTTAACAAATTTACATTTCTATACACACTAAACAACTTCTGTATCTCTTCAACGTTTTAACTTTCACCCCCAAGGCTATATACAAAAATTTTTAACTTTCATTAACCAATAATTCAATCTTACATTTTGTTTTCATTACCATATTTTATTATGACAATAATTTCGATCAAATTTAATTTTATAGTCAAGTTTATAGTAATGGTTGTAATATTTTTTAAAAAATAGTAAATTTAAATTGTAATATTAAAAATTAAAATTTCAACACAATCTTAAACTTAAATTTCCGTAACCACATTGGATCTTGACCTTGGTTAATACCTTAAAAATTCCCTTTCCTGGATGTCAATTTTACTGACATTTGTATTTCAACTTCCTTCTAAATCATTGACAGACTAAACGTAGTTCAATGTAGACCTATTCATAATAAAAAATCTCTTAATTAATGGAGTAGAGCATCATGTACCTAGTACTAATCCGTTGGCATCCAATGTAAGCCAAATTGTTTAACAAATTTTACCATGTAGTTAGAACATACATCTTGACCAGTGTTTGGCATTGTGGCTATTTAGCAAGGACAGAGAGTAAGTAATCGTAACCACACTTTTCAATTTTTAACATTCAAAATTTCACCCTTTTCAATTTTACTAAGTGAGATTACTTACTTTTAGGCTCACTGATGATGGACTGATAAGTCCGAAAACGTTTTGAACGTAATCCGTTTGGATTTAAAAAAAAAATTTTTAGAATTTTTATTAAATATACCAACTACACTAGGGAGTTTTACTTCATGTTAATTTTATTTATTTATTTCTCTAAAACCGGTTAAGATATCCAAATAAAATTTGGTTGGTTTTAAGAGGTAGTTATTGCTCATTTTTTGATATACAATTAAGAATTTAATATACACCATTGGCGTCTAAGGGTAATATAACCCTAATGTGCGCCAATGGTGAACATAAAATTCTTAATTGCATGTCAAAAAGTGAATAATAACTACCTTTTAAAATCCACCAAATTTCATTTACATATCTCAACCGGTTTTAGAGCAATAAAGCAATAAATAAATAGTCAGTTTGTAAGAAAAATTTCAACACCTTCTATCTCGGAAACGAAGCATTTGCGAACGTACGTGTATAAAGGAAACTGTCATTATTTTTTCCTGCAGAATTACCCCTTAAAGTTTGCCATACTTATTTAAAACACCCTGTATTGATCAAAAAACGGCTATTTGTTAAAGTACCTAACATATTTATTATCCAACATAAGCGAATGAATCAAAAACAGAATGTTAAGAAAACATGAGGCTATAGTTGGGTTTTAATTTCAGTATTTTATAAATGCAAGAATATTCCACAGGGCGACGAGAACTTTTAGAAAAAATCACAGTTTAGTTGGTACACCCGGTATATAATGACAGTTTACCTGTCTAGCAACAATACTATTACAGCGATTTTATTACATGAATCGGACTGCGGGTTTAGGAAATTCGAGACATTAAAAATGAGTAATTTTTAAGGTTGTGCTTTAATTTCTTGGAGACCCTTATTTTAAATCTTTAATTGACCGCAATACTGAATCACCCTGTATAACCATCAATAAGCAATCAAAGTATAAAAGCGAATTACGACCGCGAACTCCCAACTCGCAGTCACGCAATTTGAAATATTAAAATACAAAATCCCAAATACTGCTAATGTGAATTTTCAATTATCATACGCTTATTTTGTTTAAAAGATTATTGTTGACATACATAAGAGTTTTGTTGCCTAGGAATAAGTATATTAATTATAATCATGGATGACGCTTCACGCAATGTTTTATTACATTAATATAATTGTGGCAGTCAAGGGAAACAATTTAGTGAAGGTACACTCATGTTTAAATGTATTGATTTGTTTACATACGGATCAATTGTTTTACTGAACTACATTTTTGAATGCTCGTAGAAATTACTTTAAAATGCCGAAGAATATTTTTATTGTCAGATTTTTATTTATGAATATTTGACCTTGTTTATTGAATTTGCTTCTAATGACATTGAAGAGCATTTTTTTGTAGAATATTGCATGTTTTTCTTGCAAAATCTATTCTTTTTATCTTTTCTTGCAATGCCTAGATTATCTAATATATAATTCTTTCTCTTAATTATTCATCTACCGATTATTCGTGTTTGGATTCTATGCTAGATGAGAATTTTTGTTTTGTTTGTTTGCCTTCTCCAGTTAGTCAAGGAGCCAGGAGTATTGAGTATGGGGAGGGGGAGGTTTAGGTCGGTACGTTGTCGTTTTTTTTATGTTTTTTGGAGCGTAGCCGTAGGTACCATTTTTCGAGGTTACCATGCTGAAAACCCGTTAGATAATTAATTTGTTATCAACAATTTAATTGTTTAAATGAGTGTGTCTTCTAAACTATAAAAGATATTTAATTTTACCAAAATAAAAATTGTTCCTTTTGAAAAAATTAAAAAGAAAATGGCGTTTGGTAAACTTTGATTCGATTGTGGGAACCGGAGTTATTATAACAGATTTCGTGAAATACAATTGCATTCGATGGGGCTTTTTCACGTACAATTCAGCTTCTAAATGCGGAATTAACTTTCAAAACCACGTCTTTTAAAAAATATTTTAAAAAGTTTTAGTTTCAAAAAAACTGTGCAAAATTGATTTATCTTCTTTAAACCTAGAACCCCAAGATGAAATTAGTGGAGAGATTTTTACAAGGTGGGGTCACCGGCGCCCGAATATATTTTTTAAAATAAACGACATTTCAATATTTTTCGAACTTATTTAACACAAAATTACTAAATGATCTAATCAAAAATTGTATTGTTACATAACAATAAACAGAACTAATATACAGAGTGATTCAAAATATAAAAGAACTTATATTTGACATTTGTATACTTTCTAAGATAGCAAAGGTAATAAAAGCCAAGTTAGGAGTTGAATATTTTATTTTAATATTATTTACAACTGTACAAATACTAAATTGATGCGCCGCACACATATTTTTCGCACGGTCAACTCAAATACGGGGGCCTTTAATATCCTCAGGTGGGGTCAAACATCAGAAATATGTTGCAAATACGACTAAATGTAAACTTTCATAAAAACACGCATCTCCAGTTCAGAGTAATTTGAAATACTGAAGGTAGATGGGCGGACAACATACAGGTTCATCAAAATCACACACATGTAAAAAAATGTGTACGGTGGGGTCACCGGCGACCTTGTGATTCTAGGGTTAATAAAGAGTTATAAAGATTAAAAATTTCACTAAAAAGTTGCAAATTAATTTGTTTATAAGAGATTTAAACAAAATTATAGTATAAACAAATTGAAGAATATAATTATATTTATATTTATACTATAAACTTTGAAAATCTGGCTAATGGGATTTCTAGAAAAAGTCTGTTTGGAAAAAGTCTGGAAAATGTTTATTTCTTATTTTTTGACCAAGTAATGGAATTTTTAATAACGCACTCAGCTCGCATCGAATACGGGGGCGCGTAAATCAATTTCCAATATGTCGGCAAAAAATTAACATAGAAACATTTACCAAAACTTAAAATGTTCATTTTGTCAATGTTCTATAAGTCCATGAGCCAGATTTTCACAGTTTATAGCTTAATTTTGTCTCTTTTATAGTCTCTTATAAACAAAGTCACCGGTAAAATAATTCGCAACTTTTTAGCGAAATTTTTAATGTTTAATTGTAATATTTAAAAAATATACAGTAATTTTGTAAAGCTTTTTTTAAGCTGAAACAATTAGGTATTTTTAAAATGAGGGGATTTTTAAAGTTAACCGCACCTATGAAAGTTGAGTTATACTTGGAAAAGCCCCATCGAATGACAATTTTGCAATTGTTTTTCATGAAATTTATTCTCTGGTTCTAACAATCGGATCAAAGTTTGCCACACGCCACTTTGTTTACTTATTTTTTCAAAAGGAACAATTTTCATTTTGGTAAAATTAAATATTTCTAATAGGTAGTCATTTAAACAATTACATTATTCATAACAAAATTAGCTCACGAGTTTTCAGCCTGGCACCCTCAAAAATCGAATCTACGCCCAAAAAACATCAAAATAACGTCAAGGTACCGAGAGCACAAAAAGTACATACTCAACCCCCTGGCTCCTAGAATAAAACTGTGCTTTTGGTTCGATTTCGTTTCTGACGTAGCCAGGAGGGGTGTCCAATGTCCAAGGGGCCCGGACACCCGGATACTCTCCGAAATATTATCAAATATCGATGATTTTAAAATTCGATAAATACGCAAAAAATATTAAATTGGACAATTTTATTTTAAAAATAATTGTTTTGATTTTTCTGAAGATTATTGTGAAGATGCAAATCGAATATTATTTGTTCCATTCACAAAACCCTTTATTAGCAAGTAATGCCTCTTAAACTAGATTAAATAGTGTCCATGTTACACTCACACTCCGAATTCGGACAATGTCCGAAACTTTTATTCACTTCGCGATGTGGACAACGTGAATTACCCACGTCGCGGAGTGAGCATTTTATTCGGACATAGGCCGAAGCGAAATACCCAGAACGTGTTGTGGGTAAACGAAAGTACTCAATTGCCGAAATAAACACGTTCACCGGAGGTTGAGCAAAACCATATACCCATAACCCGACGTGGGTAATCTATTTTACCCTCGTGGGGTTGTGGGTATTTGTAATTGCCGAAAAGCTTCCAAACACAACCATACCCTAAACTAATTCGGCAATAATAAGCAAAACAAAAACAAATTTTCCTTGAAATTCCATTTATTTTAATTAAAAAAAAAAACAAAACAGTAAAATACAAGTAGGTATCTTATTATTGAAAATAGACACAAAATTATTAAACGTTTTCATACATACGTCTTTTATATGAGTCTATTATATAATTTCAATGATTATTACAGCTGTTCTTTATAGAAAATATTCACTTTACTGGGACATTTAGAATTGCATTTTATATTTGATTTTACAAATGGGCAAGATTTGCCCGAACAGTTCTTCTTGCATCCACATCTGATGAAACCTTGTTTGGATCCGGTTGCTTCTATACAGATATTGATCTGTTCACCAAGTACATGTTATTAATAAATTTATTAGGAACTACCTGGAACAGGTTCCTAGAAAACTATTTGTCGAGAACTTCATGCTTTATACCAAGGATATAGGAGTTATCGTTCTTATTTATTACAATAGCCATTACATTTCTTGGAGCTAGTCGGCCACGGTCGACATCAGGAATGTACCAAAATATTATCGCCCGCCGACTGAAACTTAAAGGCTTTGCGGAGTTTGCGCAAATTACAAATACTCACAACCCGACGTGGGTAAAATAGATTACCCACGTCGGGTTATGGGTATTATGGTTTTGCTCAATCTCCAGTTAACGTGCTTATTTCGGCAATTGAGTACTTTCGTTTACCCATAACGCGTTCTGGGTATTTGGCTTCGACCAATGTCCGAATAAAATGCTCACTTCGCGACGTGGGTAATTCACGTTGTCCACATCGCGAAGTGAGTAAAAATTTCGGACATTGTCCGAATTCGGAGTTTGAGCGTAACATCCAGATACTGGCTTTCGACAGTATTTGGATAACTTTTCAGATTGTATTTTAAATGTTATTTAAATATTCATGGTGAAAATTTAGTAACAATCTTTAAAAAATTACTAAATTGAATCTTTTAAAATGTGGTATTAAAAAATGTTAAGTTAAACAACAAAACTGTTGTCATAGATCTTATTACAGGAAGCTATAATACAATCTGTTTTTCAAATACTCATATACATACATACATATTCATTAATAATACTTAGAAAAATACTTTATCTGGATCATTATATTATTGCCAACACTTTTCTGTGGCAGTTTTTTCGATAGTGACAAACTACTCCTTACTCAAACAAATATATTACAAAAAGTATTCTTGTTATAAAAAAATAATAAAAATATTTATTAAAAAAAAATAATTTATTGGTGGATATAAGTTCTAAACGTTTTGTAGAAAAGGGGGATGAATTTAAACTAGTGGACACCCCCTTAAATAAAATCCTGGCTACGTCACTGTATAAAACATATGCAATCCGCAAACCCTAAATCTGCTAAATTTTTAATGTACAGACAAGTATTAAAATTCCAATATCCAATACTATCCCCATTGATATCTACACTTGAGTTTTATTAGTTGTGATTCAATTCAGTCTGGTTAATTTCATATGCTTTCAGTAGTTAAATAATCACATTAATTCATACGAGGCTTAAAGACTTTGTAAAATGCAGTTGCCAATCCCCTCAAGGATACAGAACCCTAAGAAGAAGAAGTAAAATTTTGTATATTCAAATGAAAGTCTTATATCGAATATGTATAATTCATCGTATAATGCAGGGAAATAATTTGTCTTTCAAAATCTTTTAATTTTTTTCATTATATTTTTTTATACCAAAGTTATAACAAACAAACTGAATAAAATTATAACATTAGCAGAAGAACAACAAGGTCGGGAAGATTACGCATATTTATAATGAGATAAGTTCAAGAGAAATCGTTAGACTACAACAAACCAGCATATTTATCGTGGACCTTAAGAAAGCATTTGACAGAGTTAAATTAAAGGACTTTATCCAGTTGTTATACTCAACAGAGGTACCTCTACGAATAATTAAAACGATCGAAAACATCTACCCGAACAATACAATAAAAGTAAAAGTAGAAGATAAACTAACTGACCCAATTAAAGCTGGCAATGGGATAAGACAAGGGGATTCCTTGAGTCCTTTATTGTTCAACCTGATCATGGATGAAATAATAAAAAAAGTAAGAACTAAAAAAGGATACCAAATGGGAGAAAAACAACTTAAAATAATCTGCTATGCAGACGATGCAATTCGAATCTCTCAAAGTGAAGATAATTTACAACGTATGCTGTACCAATTTAATATGTTAACTGTCCGAAACTTTAACATGTTAATTTCCGCAAAAAAGACAAAATGCATGGTTATAACAGCAAATCTAAGAAGATGTAAATTAGAGCTGGAGGATCAGATAATAGAACAAGTCATGGAGTTTAAATACCTAGGCATCACACTATCTAGCTATGGAATGCTCGAAACAGAAGTTGAAGATCAAGTGAATAGACCCGCAGGTTGCCTGAATGACACAATATGGAGAAATAAAATATCGGAAAAGAAATGAAAGGCAGAATTTACAAAACAGTCATCAGACCAATAATGACATCTACGCGGCAGAAACACGACCCGACACCGAAAGGATAAAAACATTGCTCCAAACAGCGGAGATGAAAACCCTTCGAAAAATCCATGGTAAGACTCTATGGGACCAGAGCCTATTTTATTTCAAATCAGGCCTGAGGCACTACACAATTTTCAGGCCTCTAAATATAATTTAATAATAAGAAAATATTTTTTAAATAATGGATTAATTATTTAATAGAAATATACTTGCCCCAGAAATTTAAATTTTTCTTAACAATAAATATAAATTTTTAAACATGAGTAAAAATTAAATAGTTAGTACCTAAATTATTGGTACATTATATAGATAACAATAAAAAACTTTTAATTAACTTACATAACTAAAATATATACAGAAATTATTAAGATATAATTATAATAAAACAAATAATACTGTTGTCTCTACAGAAAAGAAAAAAAAGTATTATACATACTTAGTGAGAAAAACAAATTAGGTAGATTACATTAAACATTTTTTCTTATTTTTATTTCACTAAAATCAATCATTACATTTGTATCAATTATTGTAATAAATCATTTTCTATATTTAAAATAGCCAAAGACGACAGACTTTGTTGATTTAAAGAATATATTAAGGGCATAGGCGCAAAATGTCGCCTGTCAAAATGTTCAATGTGTTTTAAATATATTCTCATTCTTTTCGAATCCTGAGAAAAGTAATAAATATTTTTGAAAAAATTAAACTCAGAATGAAAGATTACATTATTAATGAGGGCCGAAAATCCCTGAAAACTTTTATACTCTTTATTTTAATAAGTTACATGGGTGAAAATAAAAAAGAAAATTTAGTGTGATTTTAATTGCAAATATTTGATTCAAAAGAAACTTTTTATTTATTTTAAGGGACTTTCGGCCCTCGGTAATAACGTAATCGTTCATTCTGCGTTTAAACTTGTCAAAAATACTTATTAGTTTCCTCATGATTCGAAAAAAATGAATACATTTAAAACACATTGAAAATTTTGACAGGTGACTTTTTGCCTAATTCCCCTTAAATACGACTTTACTCTTTTCAGTACCGAGATAGATCTTTCCCCTGAAGCGTTGCTAATGGGTTTAGTTAAATAAATTTTAAGCAACGTTTCTACATTTTTTGTAAACGTCGATATGGTGTTATTTTCAATCAAAAAGGTTGTCATACTTTGCGAATTTTGTAAGATATCAGATTATGTGCACTGTAAAGTTCTTTAAAATATGCCACTTCTTCCACTAAATCATCAACATTGATGTCATTCTCTTATTCGGTGATAGTTTTTAAGTCCACTGTTTCACTCTTGTCTTGTGAACAATATGTTAAAAAATACTGTTTACAGAATTATACATGTATAAGCATCTTTTCGTATAATATAGTTGCGCAATTAAAGCATTATAAATAGGTAAAAACTATTATTTATTTTAAAATTTTCATGTCCTTTTAAAAAAATTGATAAGAACGGTTTATAGTTTATGAATACAATTCTTATTGTTATCATTTATCATTTCCTGTTCGTAAAATGAAAAAAAATTGAAAATTTATTTTGTTATTACAAGAAAAATTTTTTTTGGTGATCTTTCCGGGCCCCTTTAAAATGCGGCCCGAGACATGTGCCTCACGGGCCTAGTGGTAAAATAGGCTCTGTATGGGACAGAGCTAGAAGTACAGATATACGACGGAGATGAAAGGTAGACAACATTAATAACAGTGTAAGAAACAGAAGAATAGAATAGAATGACCACATAAGCCGAATGACAACAAATAGAGTAGTGAGGACAGCGAGAGACGGTTCTCCAATAGACAGAAGATCAGCGGGAATACCACGAAAACGATGGAAGGACAACTTACTAGAGGCACATTGAAAAAACAGACAGATACAAAAAGAAGAAGAAATATTTTTATCAAGTACCTTCATAAATAACCGAAAGAGT
The DNA here is from genome assembly GCF_917563875.1 of Diabrotica virgifera virgifera. Taxonomy (NCBI): domain Eukaryota; kingdom Metazoa; phylum Arthropoda; class Insecta; order Coleoptera; family Chrysomelidae; genus Diabrotica; species Diabrotica virgifera. The sequence goes on along the minus strand of NC_065452.1, from coordinate 40,701,902 downwards.
TGCCGTGAGTTTGTTAATAAATTTTGTGGCACCTAAAAACAATAATCTTTAGCGTTTTATTATTAAAAATAAAATTCCAATTGCGACAAGTTTCCATTGTTAGGGAAATTGGCCACATTAAAAGCTCGTTAGGGTTAAAAACGCCAACGAAAACGTCACAAGAAATTAACAAAGAAGCTAATCAAATCGAATGTTATTTCATTTGTTTAGTCCGGTGTAGAATCCAGAAGGCGGTTCTATCTGGCTTAAACCGCCACCATTGGATAATCTTTGCGCAAATCCAGGCTAATAACGAGTGCGCCGCAGTGCCAACCCCTATACCGGGACACTATTGACCCATGCGGCCCATTTGGGCCGTGGCCGTGAGAGATCTTTTCTTCCAATCTCATTTACACGGGATAGAAAAGGATTATCGCGCGCACCTTTCCGACAAGAAAACTTACGCCCCCGAAACGTTGGTTCGCCAATATTTCGCAAATGTCGAGCGTTTTATAGTTATACATCTCCGTCCAATAACATTGCTAGAAACTTAGAAAATATACGCGAACAATAAAAAATTGTTTTTTACAAGATGTGAAGTTACACTGTCCAGAAAAATTAGGCCAACAAGGAAAAACAAAAATAATATAAATATAAAAGGTTTTCAGACGATAAACTTTTTAATAAACGTTTTTTAGTACTTAGATATATACACTCACCGACACGATCTTTATACACACCTTTATAATTTCTGACGGAATTGGCCTGATCTTTCGATTTTTCTTCGCTTCCTTTTTCACATTTGGCAACCAATGAACACAGCTTAGCAGAAATCACCAAATGTAGTTTTTAACCAAAAAGGTGTATTAAATTGAAATTTGACAAAAATTGTTAGAAAATCTCAACGATATCGAAGTTATCATCTTACACTTACTTCAGTGTTACAAGGATGCTGTGCACTTTCAATTGTTTCTCTACCTGTAGAGTAGTGATGTTGATTATAGTTTTACTTTCGAGTATTCGTTACAAATCGTTACTTTTGTATAAAGTAATCATTTACAGTATTCGTTACTTTGATTACTTTTGTTACTTTTGTATTTGAGTACCGGTAGGTAATCATATCGAGAATCGCATTTGTCAGTACATATTTTGTATTAGTATTTGTAAGATACTTTGATTACTATGATTACTTTTGTATTTGAGTACCGGTAATTATATCGAGAATGGCATTTCTCAGTATTTCGTGTAAGTATAAGATCCGATATAACAACCACCTTCACCGATCTATTTAATGGATAGAAACTAAATGATATGTAATCTATTATGTTAAAAACTATTAAAAACAAGGGGTGCCCAATATAATTTTGTTCAGGCTAATTAATAATTAAAAAAATTATTCTGTTTGCATCAATTAAGTGCCAAAAACAAACCCTCGAAACTCTAGATGACGTACCTTGGCAGTAACCCTGGGCACCCAGGTGCTTCGGAGGTCGGTTCTGATTGCATATTCGTTTTCAGTGACCCCAATTACCCTGAAATAAGAAAATCTAGCCCTTAATATACTGATTTTAACATGTTTATGCATTTTTCGATGCGTTTTGTACACTTTAAAATGTAATAATGCATTTCCACCCATTTTTCTATTGTAGACTATTTTCCAGACGTCATCCTAATCCTAAATACAATGCAAAAAGTTGCGAGTCGCTATGTACCTACTATATTTAAAAATGGATTTATTTCTGTGTTTTTAGTTTTAAATGCCCTAGTCTAATAAAAACAATACCATACCTACATGTAAAATTAAAGTTGATGATCATAGTCTACAAATATTATCATTTCTACATTTTTTCCGGTCAATGTAAGCTATTTTTTTCTAGGCCTTATAAGAATAGTGTGTATTTATTATTAAAATATAATGTGTTGCATTTTGTTTTCAAAGGAACGAACATTTGTGAAATTCTGTGAATTATCTAAGTCGACAAATCGTATAGACATCTCTTTCTGGGTGCATGACTTGTTAAATGATATACCTCCCTCTGTTTCAGCTACTTCTCAGCGCCCTGTAATCCTGTAAAACTCTTCACAGTCTACATAGCCTTCGCCCTTCATAGATAAAATTTTAGTTAACTGTACTCATACCGAAAACTCGTGGAATACCGGTCCGATTCCGATATCAACCGACTATAGATACAATAGGTACTCAAATGGGTACACGCTCTAGTACGAAGTACGAAGGTACGAAGTAATCAGAGTAATCAAAGTAATCAAAATAACGATTTGCATCTCGGTATAGTAATCGTTATTTTCGGTATTCGTAAGTAACGAGTACTTTGTAACGAATACTTTTTCAACATCACTACTATAGAGTAGGGAGGACGAGTCAAATCCCACAGCACTTAAGCCACAATTGACACATTGTGCATCCTCCCAGGAAGCTGTCGTCCTTAGCTCATTGTCCATCCTGCTATTTCCAGGAAGGTGGACCATCATCAGGGGACATCTCTTTTTTGTCGGCAGATGTAGACCAAGGCTCGCCGAAAGTATACTTTCGTATTGAGGATAACTCCGGACATTCACATAGGACATGCTCAACAGTTTCGTTGTCCCGTTCACACTTCCTGCATAGAGGTGTGTCTACTAGCCCCAGTGTGTGGAGGTGTTTGCTGCGTTGAAAATGGCCAGTTAAAAAGCCAACTGTCAAGCGTAGGTTTTTCCTGGTCATTCCCAAGTACTCTTCTGATACTAACTTCCCAAGGTTCCTTAGTGTTACCTTGGCAAGTCTACATCGTGGCCCTTCTGCTCACCTTTTCACTGTTTGCGCATGGGAGCGACATTTGGCAATTTCCGAGATTGTTGTAGTTGACCAGCCAAAAAGATCACCAGGCCCTAAAACTTTCAATTGTTTTTATTATGATGTTATTATCATCGTTTTCGTGTCAATTTTTGTCAATTTTTGTCAATTTTTGTCAATTTTAAGACGTTTTTGAGTGCAGAAATGTTTGCTCTTATTCAGGACGAAAGAAGTCAAGTTTAAGTAGCTAACAGATACGGAGTTTCACGCAGTACAGTGCAGTACAGTTGTTTTTGCTCGTTTATAGACAGGAGCTTACACCCGACATCCTGGAACATGTCCTCAGAGAAGAGCTATTCATAGAGACCACCGTTTTATGGTATGCTCAGCACTAAGAAAATCATCATTCAACTTCTATAGAGGTTAAAAGCAGTCGTGAATGTGTTGCATGTGAGAGTTCATTTTAAATGAAGTAAAAGTCAGACTTACTCTCAATCTTTATTATAACTTCCGACGACCGGTTTCGCTCTTTAAAATTTGTAGAGCATCTTCAGGTCAAAGGTAACAAGTTACAAGTTACAAACCCGACCTGTATCCGAATCATTTTGTAACTTGTTACCTTTGACCTGAAGATGCTCTACAAATTTTAAAGAGCGAAACCGGTCGTCGGAAGTTATAATAAAGATTGAGAGTAAGTCTGACTTTTACTTCAGTTAAAAGCAGTCTTCATCATGTCAGAAGCGTACATATTAGTGAACGAACCGTTAGTAGACAGTTGAATGAAGCTAATCTGATTGCTCAGAGACACGCTACAGGACCCGAACTTTCCAGAGAACATCGTGTAGCCATATCACATTTCACTAGGAAACATTGCAATTGAAATGCAGACAACTGGAGAAATGAGATATTTGCCGATGAGCCCATATTTTGTCTATGTTCCCCGGATGATCGCGGAAGACTCTGGAGAAGAGATGGTGAACGATAGATATGCCGAATGCAATTTTAACACTAGAGCAAGTTTTCAATGGGGTTCAGTTATACAGAATTGTACGTTGTCCCTAGGGGATCTCTCACCACTAATTGGTACATAAATGAGATAATGAAACCTTATGTTGTCCTATATACACCATTTATTGGAGAAAACTTTATACTAATCTCCTCCTACCGCCCACATTGTTAGAGAATACTCAAATGAAGTTGATATTACTTTTTTAATTTGAAGTGTCTCAGTGGCGTACTATTTTTTTCCTATAAAAAACTTACACCATTACCCCTAAGCACGACAATGATGCATTGCTACAGGATGAACATGGTAAAGTAATATTTGAAGTAGAGGACAAACTTAAAGGATGGGAAAATTACGTCACGAACCTATTCGAAGACGACAGGAGTAGTTCACCTCCCGATATTACTAACTGCGACGGACCTCTAATAACACGCTCTGAGGTTATAAAAGCCATACAATCATCAAAATATGGCAGAGCGACTGGTCCTGATGAAATTCCAACTAAATAATAGTAATGTTTTAGAGGCTATACCTTCGTTTTTCAATACCATTTATACCAGCGGACAACTACCTAATGGTTGGTCTAATTCACTGTTTATAGCTCTACCTAAGAAGATAACAGCAAAAACCTGTGCTGATTATAGAACCATCAGTTTGTTAAACCATTTATTGAAAATTTTTCTGAAGGTAATACATGATCGTATCTACAATAAATGCGAGGAATATCTGGATGACATACAGTTTCGTTTCCGCAACGGGTTTGGAACGAGAGAGGCACTGTTTGGAATGAACGTACTTGCTCAAATATGTCGAGATATATCTGTAGACATATACTGTTGTTTTATTGACTTCCAAAAGGCATTTGATCGTGTTAAGCACTCTATATTGATCGAAGCTCTAAAAGACAATGGCTTGGACGGCAGAGATGTTCGAATAATTGAGAATTTATATTGGAATCAAACAACATCAGTTTTAGTAGATGGTGTGAAATCACAGGCTCTTAATATTAAATGAGGAGTACAGCAGGGATGCCTCTTGTCACCCCTGCTTTTCAACGTTTACTCCGAAAGAATTTTCAGAAAAGCACTTTCTGAAAAACAAGAAGGAATACTTGTGAACGGTGAAGTCATCAATAATTTGCGATATGCGGACGATACAGTACTCCTAGCTTCTAGTCAAGAAGATCTGCAAACACTACTTGATAGTGTCGTTGAGAGTTGTAGGGAGGCAGGTCTGGATCTGAACATACGGAAAACCAAAATACTCGTAATAAGTAAACAATAGCATATAAAACCGTCTATATATGTAAATAATACCAAACTTGAGCAAGTTGATAAAATCATTTACCTTGGACAGCAATTAGATTGTAACGCAGAAAGTCACGGCGAAATTAGATCTAGGATAGAGCAGGCTAGAGCGGCTTTTAGAAGGATGTCCAAGGTGTTATGTAACAGAGACCTAAAATTGGCATTGAGGATCTGCCTACTTCGCTGCTACGTGTTCTCGGTCTTACTTTATGGTGTCGAGTTCTGGACTATGAATAAAATCGATCTAAATCGCCTTTAGGCATTCGAAATGTGGTGCTATAGAAGAATTTTAAAAGTTTCCTGGGTGGAGAAGATTCGAAACTCCACAATACTAGAACGTCTCAGCAACACTACTGAGATCATAAAAAGCATCAAGCAGAGAAAGCTGGAGTATTTCGGACATGTAATGAGAGGTCCCAAATATAGGTTGCTACAAAATATCATGCAAGGAAAAATAGCCGGCAAACGCAGTCCAGGACGAAGGAGAACCTCATGGTTGAAGAACTTGCGAGATTGGTATGGTGTTGATACAAGCATGCTATTTAGGGTGGCAGTGAATAAAATTAAGATAGCTATGATGGTAACCAACGTTCTGAAAGAACATGGTACATGAAGAAGAAGACGCCAATGATAAAAATAAGATTCCATATTGTAGGTATGTCAAAAAATGCATGATTAAAACCCACCAAATCTGATTACAAGGTTGCAAGTAGTTCGGCAAAATCGTAAAATGTGTAAAATTTTTTGTTCTTCAACGCCCTGTATCTTGAAAACGGATGGCGTTACAAAAATTTTTTGCTATGCAAATCCTACTTATTTTTTAGCTTTTTTCCTGACTGAAAGACGGTATTACCTTTTTCGAAACACCCTGTATACATACAGATTCCTTCAGATTGAGAGTATCAGTTTTATTTTTAGCAGCGTATTTTTATAGTCGCACATTTGCACGATTTTCTTGTATTCGCCGTAATTTTTTGAAGCGGAAATCTGCGGTCCATTCGTCTACTTCTTACATCGCCAAAACGCGTCACCCTCAAACGTATTCCGTGAATAATTATGTATCTCCCAAAAATAACCAGCAAAATTAATTACTGTTGCTTTTGGTTCAGCACGCGCTACTTCGGTCGTTTTGACACTTCATTTTAAATATAGATACAATTTTGTCACTACAGCTCCCCTTTCAGGGCTACGCGACACGTTGACATATCAGAAATAGATTGTCAACGAAAATAAAAAAAAAAAAACACTTAACCTGAATATCTTCGTGCTCCAAACCGACAAAAAATGAGACTATTCGGAGTACATTGGAGAGGAAATGGATTAAAAAACGCAATAACGAACACGCGTGCCAGCCCGTCAACGTTTTTAAGATGGATATTCATTACATTCAGGCCTTTCGATTTGTTTTCTTCTAAGGATAGTCTCGTTTTCCTAATTCCATGTTTGCTTTCTTCTTAAATAAATGGGTTCTTATCTCCTTTTTCTTGGTGTATACATTTTTTTGCATACTTCGAGGAGTCCGACAAGGATGTATAATGTCACCCATTATATTTAATTTATATTCAGAGGCAATTTTCCAAGAAGCCCTAGAACACATAAAAGCAAGAAGCCTGTTAGAGGGCGAACTATTAAACAATTTTAGATATGCCGATGATACCGTTATCTTTGCCGACACTGCACAAGGGTTACAACTTTTAATGAACAAAGTAGCAGAGGTTAGTAGCAAATATGGACTAAAAATTAACACTTCTAAAACTAAAGTCATGATAATCAGCAAAGAAAGAATTGAGAGGGTACAGTTTACCATCGATCATAAAATAGCAGAACGTGTGCCAAAATACACATACTACTATCTACATTCAATGAGAAGTGGGACCACTCCCAAGAAATAGAAGCTAGAATAGAAAAAGCAAGGGCAGCGTTCATCCAAATGTCCAAGCTGTTCAAATCACACAATTTGAATTTAGAACTGAAACTCAGGCTCCTCCGATGTTATACCGGGTGTCCACTTATATTTTCCCCCATTTTAACTGCCTATAACTTCTAAACGGCTCAAGATAAAAATATGCAGTTTTCACTGAAATGTTTTATTTTAGTAAATGTTTTGTTTGAATGGATTGAATTTTTTATATCGCTTTCAAATACGAAATAAAATATGGCGGATTTTTGAAAAAAAACGTTGTTGACTTTTTTTAATGGAACACCCAGTATATTCTTTTGTAAATTGAAAGAAACGTCATTCACCTATCTAGCGATATAAAGTTTTTCAAAATCGGTTGTCAAATCACTGAGTAATTAATTTTTAAAATGAGGGGTGCAACGTGGATATCACATACCTAAATAACATAACTGAGCAAAATGATATTATGTCATGTGATTTCCATATTGCATCTCTCATTTTAAAAATTAATTGCTCAACCATTTGAAAACCGATTTTAAAAATTTTTATATCGCTGGATAGACAAATGACAGTTTTTTCAAGTTTTTAGATAAGTGACCATTTTTTATATCGCTTTTAATTAAAAAATGGCGGATTTTTGAAAAAAAAAAACGTTGTTGACTGTTTTTATTAAAACACCCAGTATATTTTTTGTATCTTGAAAAAACGGTCATTTACCTATCCAGCGATATAAAAATTTTTAAAATCGGTTACCAAATGACTGAGCAATTAATTTTTAAAATGAGAGATGCAATGTGGAAACCACATAACATAATATCATTTTGCTCAGTTATGTTATTTAGGTATGTGATATCCACGTCGCACCCCTCATTTTAAAAATTAATTACTCAGTGATTTGACAACCGATTTTGAAAAACTTTATATCGCTGGATAGGTGAGTGACCTTTCTTTCAATTTACAGAAAAATATACTGGGTGTTTCATTAAAAAAAAGTCAACAACGTTTTTTTCAAAAATCCGCCATTTTTTTTTCGTATTTGAAAGCGATATAAAAAATTCAATCCATTCAGACAAAACTTTTACTAAAATAAAACATTTCAGCGAAAACCGCATATTTCTATCTTGAGCCGTTTAGAAGTTATAGGCAGTTAAAATGGGGGAAAATATAAGTGGACACCCGGTATTATATTCTCCATCTTACTATATGGAGTGAGTCTCAGACTCTAACGGAAGCAACAACAAAGAGACTCAAAGCGTTCGAAATGTGGACATATTGAAGAATTCTTAAGATATCATCGATGTACAAAATATCAAATGCCAAAATACTCCCAAACCTTAACAAGGAGAAGGAAATAATGGGCACGGTGAAAAGAAGAAAATTAGAATATTTCGGCCACATCACAAGAAATGAAACAAAATATAACCTGTTAAAATGCATTGTGCAGGGAAAGGTGAATGGTAAAAGAATCGTCGGAAAAAGAAGAATATCTCGGCTTAGGAACTTGAGGACCTGGTTTGCGACATCCACTACAGGGCTTTTAAAGGCAGCAGCTAATAATATTATCATTGTCAGAATGATTGCCAACATTCGTAACGGATAGGCACCAGAAGAAGAAGAAACATTTTTTTATTTTGTTTTTTTATTCGTTCTTCTTGTTTCTGCTTTTATTAGTTCCTTTATGGATTGCAGATTGTCAACTGATTTTTTGTGGAGCTCTTTCCATCCTTATTCGCTTTTTATTCCACCAAAAACTGTTTAATTTTTTTTCTTTCTTATATTTATATTTTATGTTGGTATTCGCTATATTAATTTAGAATGTGTTCCTCAAGTTGAGTACATTCTATTGGATTTAACATAACCTAATCTAATGACTAAAACCAAACTAACCAAAATGATAAGAAGAAGAACTTACCAAGAAAGAAATGGTAACTATAATAAAAAACTTGAAAAAAAAACAAAGCGCCTGGTGAAAACGGTACCATTGTTGGGTTTCCAAAAGAAAGTGACTAACGGCTGTAGTAATAAATCGAGGAGTTAATGAAGGAAGTGAAGGAATGGAAATAAATGAGGAAAAATGATAAATATATGGTGTTGTGGGGAAATTCGACAAAGATTAATGACAGGAACTGTTGGACAATTCGATAACTTAGGAGTAACACTAACAAAAAAAAATGAAGAGTACCAAGGAATAGTAAAAAAAAGTCTTCCCTTCTTTTTTAAATGCCGTGTCCCAATCGTAGTTTGGATATCATCATCACCATCTTTACTCTATCTACCACTGTTCTGAAGAGTTCTATAGAACTGCATTTTAACAATTCTTCAACCATGACACTCACCTTCTTTCTATAATCTTTCCGTCTCTTATCTTTTCCTGTATTATCAATCTTAGCATTTCATATCGTTGCCCCTCGATTAAATGTCCTAGATACTGAAACTTTCTTATTTTTATTGTGGAATGACGTTTGAAACTTCATTTTCGACACTTCACTTTCGACGTCATTCCCAGCGAAAGTGTTAACAGCGCTGATGATGATTTTTTTTAGTTCGAAAACGTTCTGTATTGTAGCCCTTTAAGGGATTTTTAAATAAATATACGTTTTATAAAGAATTTTACTAATTTTTCGAAATTGTTTAAAGGTCAAAGTTGTTACTGTAACAGACACAGCCATTTAAATTTATTATTTTAAATTTCGGCGAAGATATGTAACTCTTAAGGACTTCAAAAGACAAAAAATATACAGGGTGATAAAATTGGAATACGAAAGTTTACTTATTAGATTTCCACAAAAATTCTGACAACAATACAAATATCATTGTAATATCGGCCACATCACAAGAACCTTACACAGCAAAATCATAAAAATCGTGCAAGCCGTTTTCGAGATAATGGAGGCGTTCCATATTTAAAACTCTTTTTGTAGATTGGGAATGAAGAGAAAAACAAAAAGCATTAAAAGTATATAAAAGGGCTTCATTTTTGTTTTTCGAGAAAAGGTTTGTAGGTGCTCTCAAATTTAAAAATCAATATATCCAATAGTAATAGTGGATACTTTCTGTAGATTCGACATATAAATGGTAAATCGCAGTACTAAAACTGGAAGTTGAACAAATAAACCCTCATATTAGATGATCGATGTAATTGTTATTTCGGGAATCTAAAAGTGTCCTCCTCGCCCTCCATCAAGTCAACTGTTTCTCTCTAGTCATTCCGTAAGCAGCTGTTAAGCATTCCTTGCCTTGTCAACGATGACATTTAGATGGTTTTGAAACACCTACGCATATTTACCGGCTGCCAACAATTTACCCGCCACTTGCTAAGTAAATAGCAGGAGCTGACTGAGAATAGGCTATGTATGTGTTATCTACAACTGATAAAACATTTTGGAACTTGTCTGAAACTACACCATCTCAGCTTCGTCTCAAATGCTCTTACGAGAATTCTCAGAAAACCCCAAATGAATAGGAAAGAAACACGGTTTTGTCTATTCTATTTAATGGCAATAAACCACAATTTTAATTTATGACCATTAAGATAGTAGCCAACAAAGAAATGGCGCAAAAATATAGTTCCAGAGAGTATTGAGACAACATTTTAATAATAAAATACATTAGGATCTATTTTTTCTTACGTCATTCAAAAATAATGTTCTAAGGTGGCACAGAAAAACTATTTTTCCACCTACCTCTACCGAAAGTATACTTTTCCGGACCTGATTGTAGGGAGCAAAGTTGTACTTTTCCTCCCTAGGGAGGAAAATATTTTTCCTCCCTAGGGAGGAAAAGTAAAAGTGACGTCATGGTATTTCATTCATGAAATATAACTTATTGACGCCCTGTACATTATCTATTTTCTATTACGTCAGTATCTATACATTTTAACGTTTATTTATAAAACACTCCGTATTTTGCAGAATGGTAAAAAACAGTAAATTGTTATTTTGATTTAACAATGTTTACATTAATAATTTGACTTATATTTGACAGTTGACAGTTATATTGTACATACTTGTTAGTTTTAGTTTTAATAAATTTTGTTGGTTAGTAACATAAATAAATTAAGTAAAAATAAAAAATGACTTGTAATTAATTTGAGGAAGGTGGAAAAACCATATGTATAACATGGGAGTAAAGTTCCTTTTCCTCCCTTGAATGATTACTGCCCTCCGCTACGCGTCGGGCAGTAAACTTCATTCTCGGGAGGAAAAGTAGCACTTTCCTCCCTTGTTATACAAATAGCTATTTCCACCTACCTCTACCGAAAGTATACTTTTCCGGACCTGATTGTAGGGAACAAAGTTGTACTTTTCCTCCCTAGGGAGGAAAAGTAAAAGTGACGTCATGGTATTTAATTCATGACATATAACTTATTGACGCCCTGTACAATATCTATTTTCTATTACGTAAGTATCTATACATTTTAACGTTTATTTATAAAACACCCTGTATTTTGCAGAATGGTAAAAAACAGTAAATTGTTATTTTGATTTAACAATGTTTACATTAATAATTTGACTTATATTTGACAGTTGACAGTTATATTGTACCTACTTGTTAGTTTTAATTCTAATAAATTTTGTTGGTTAGTTACATAAATAACTTAAGTAAACATGAAAAAATGACTTGTTATTCGAGGAAGGTGGAAAAACCATATGTATAACATGGGAGTAAAGTGCCTTTTCCTCCCTTGAATGATTACTGCCCTCCGCTACGCGTCTCGGGCAGTAAACTTCATTCTCGGGAGGAAAAGTAGCACTTTCCTCCCTTGTTATACAAATAGCTATTGTTTGATACACATGCATAACCATTTAACTTCTACAGTTAGGTACTGAGCCAGGGGCGTCTAGCTTTTGATGAATTTTCTCCATTTCTTTCATGTTCTTCGTTATTTAGTTGCTTCTTGCCAAGATTTACCCTTATTTTGTAATAGCTCTACTATATAGCTGCTCCACTCTTTTATTGCTCTACCCCTTCTGTTTTTTCTCTTGGTTTAGCTTCCCACACTTTTTTCACTTGCCTTTTACTGTCCATCCATGTTATATGACCAAACACGCTAATTTTTTCTCTTTTATTGTATCCAGCAGCCGTTAACTGTTAAGTATGTTTGTTATTTCTTTATTTCTTAGCGTGTCTGTTCTTCTTACTCCCATCATTCTTCTGACGTATTTCATTTCTACTGCTTTATTGTCAACGTTGGCCTATAATATGTTTCGTATATTGGCATCTTCGTTATTCTTGATGTTTCTTTCTCATCCTCGACGCTTCTTCTGTTATTTATTACTGTTCCTGTGTGTATGTACATGCTTTTTGCTTTATTTTTTGTTGATCTATTACCACTTCGATTATGTCTTCAGTGCCTTTGATGCTTGTTATTTTCCTTATCTGTTCTTCTCTTTATTTGACATTTCTTCTTCTTTGCGTGCCATCTCCGCGACGGAGGTTGGCAATCATCATGGCTATTCTGATCATAGATGCTGCTGGTCTGAATAGTTCGATTGATGTGCATCCGTACCATTCCCTCGCACGAAACCATGCGATTCGTCTCCTTCTTCCACTTCTCTTGCCCTGGATTTTCCACTGTATATTGTATTGACATTTAGTTTGCACTTTTTACTTCTGAGTTACTTTTTTCTATATTGTACTTTAATTTCCCTGCTGTTTCAGCGAATAGTACTATACTATGTCATCTGTAAATACGCATATCTTCAATGTATTCCATCCAATGGAGTATGTTTTAAAGGTTTCAAATGGTTGCGATTCCTCTTATTATACTTATTTTTCTTATTTTATACTTTTAGTTGCTTCTCAGGTTGCTCTCTCAGATGCTTATCAGGACTTCACGTAATTGTTTCTCTTTTATGCTCTTCAATATAGTTTTCCTTTAATCGAATGCTTTTTTCATGTCTATTTCTATTTCTATTCTGATTTTTATTTCTATTAGTATTTCGTATATCTGGATTAACTTTAAAGTCCCAGGAGTTTTCCAAGTCTTCATCTTTCCAATTACTTCCTCCAGTTCTTTTTCCTATATAGCTTCTGTTTCCTCAGTGTTTTCCTCTGATCCGCCAATTAAGATGTTTTCATTTTTTTGCTTTTCCTTGCTCTTAGTTTAACTTTTGTTCGAAATGTTCCCTCCATTTTTCCATTATTATTTTTTCGGCAGTTACTATTGTTTCGTTTTAGGTCATTATTTGTCTTAGCCTTATTTCTTTTTGCTTCGTAGGTTTTTAAGTGTTGTATAAAACAAATTTACATTTTCTTTACTGTTTCTTCCAGTTTTTCTCCGAACTTATCTCAGCTTTTCTTTTTCTTATTTTTGACTATTTCTTCAAGTTTTGTTTTCAGTGTTTTTTATCTTTTATATTTTTGTTGCGTTTTGTCGTTTGTGCAGGTATTCTTTCCACAATTTCTTCTTTTCTTTTATTTCGATTTTTACCTCTTTATTCAACCATGATGTCTGTTTCTCTTTTGTATTATTTCTTGTGGTCATATTAGTTTGACTATCATAACATTTCTTTTGCCTCATTTTTGTTTTACTATTTCTTTCATTTCTCCTTCGGGCTTGCGGATTTTGTGTATTTATCTCTCGTTCCATCCCTCCTTATAGAGTATTGGGCGCTTATGCGTTTCTTGGCCAAAAGTGTAAGATTGCTGTCTGACCGGGACAGCGCATCTTCTTTGGTTTTTATTCTCTGGATAAATTGTGAACTAATTCGCTCCACTCTCTTCTATCTTTTGCTCTCTTTTTGACTTCGCCCCATCTTAGTCCAATTTTTTCGTGTTCTCTCGTTGTTGTTCTTTTCCAGCTGTTGTCTGGTCTGCCCCTCTTTCTTTTCCCCTCTGGTTGGTATTCAAGTGCTTGTCTTGCTATGCTGCTTTGGTCTTTCCTTAAAGTGTGGCCGATCCATTTCCATTTTTTTTCCTTGACTGTAGTAGATACGTTAGTTTGCTTTGTCCTTTCCCATAGTTCTGTATTAGTTATTTTGTTTGGCCAGTATATTTTCAGGATTTTTCTTAGAGATTTGTTTACAAATGTTTGTAGTTTTTTAGTTGTATTTTCGTCCTGTTTCCATGCTTCTGCTCCATAGAGCAGTATACTTTTAATGCAACTGTTAAAGATTTTAATTTTTGTTGTTTCCGATATTTCGTTTGTTTGCCAAATTTTATTTAAAGCGTTGAATGCGTGTTGCGCCTTTGTTATTCTCGTCTGTATATCATTTTTACACCCCCCGCTCCTTTCCATGACAGATCCCAGATATGTGAACATGTCTACCTCTTCTACTTCTTTACCGTTTATCATTATTTTATTATTTGGATGGTTATTATTTTTTAGAAGTTTAGTTTTTTCTGTGTTTATTCGAAGTCCGATCGTGTCGGAGTACTGTGCCAATTTGTCAATTTTTGCTTGCATATGATTTCGGTGTTCAGTTATCAGGCAGATGTCATCTGCAAATTCGAGATCTTCTAGCTGTTTGAAAAGGTTCCACCTGATGCCTGTTCGATCGTCGATTACTTTCCTCATTACCCAATCTATCATAATAAGAAATAGGGTAGGGGATAGTACACAACCCTGTTTGACTCCACTTTCTATGGATATTTCTTCTGTTACTTCACCTGAATGTTCTAGTTTGGCTTTGTATCCTTCGTAGAAGAGTTTAATAAAGTTTATGATTTTTTGTGGTATCCCATATAATCTAAGGATTTTCCACATCTGTGCCCTATTTACACGGTCAAAGGCCTTTTCGAAGTCGATAAAACTCACATCTATATCTTTATTCCATTCATTTGTTTGTTCCAAGATAATTCTAAGGGTGCAAATGTGATCAATAGTGAAATGGTTGGAACGGAAGCCTGCTTGGTTGTTTCTCAGTTTTTTATCTAGTTCCGGCTTCAATCTTTCCAAAATGATTTTGGTCAGCACTTTGGATGTGGCACTTAGTAGTGTTATTGCACGCCAATTGTTACATTTGCTCAGGTCTCCTTTTTTGGGTATTTTTATAATCAATCCCTCTTTCCACTCCTTTGGCAATTCTTCGTCCGTCCATATTTTATTCAAAAGTGTATGTAGCATCTCTACTGACTGCTCGGTGTCTGCTTTTATTATGTCAATGGGTATATTGTCGATTCCTGCGGCTTTGCCATTTTTTAGTAGTTTTAGGGTGTTTCCAATTTCTTCCATTGTAATTTCTCCAATATTCACTTCTAGCTCTGGTGATTCTACTTCATCTTCTATGATTTGAGTTATTTCATGCTTAGCATATATCTCTTCGAAGTATTCCTTCCATCTTTGTATTATTTCTTTCTCATTTTTTATTCTATTTCCTTGTTTATCCTTTACTTCTCGTATATTTCGTTGTACTTTTCCTGTTAAGTTTCGTATGATTGTATATTGTGTTCGTAAGTCGTTTTCTTTCGCTGCTTCTTCTGATATATTTAGCATCTCATTTATATAGTTTCTTTTATCTTTTTTGTGTATTTATAGGTATGTGTTATCTCTTTGATATTTTTATGTAGATTAAAACTATCGTGTTTTCTTTTAAGTGTTAGAATGTCATTGTACCGTTCATTTACCCATTTTTCTTCATTATATTGATTTTTGTTATTTTTTTGTAGGATTATCTTTCATCAACTATAGGATTTAATTGGTAATACAATCTATTCCTTTTTGTTTACTTAATTCTCTCAGGATTTCTAATGTGGTTTATTTTGCTGTGTCTCTGATATCTGTCCATATTTCATCTATATCTGCAATCTGCAGTGTCCACGTGTTCCGTGTCCTTTTAATCGTTTTATTTTTTGATTAAGTTGTGTATATACATAAAGACGTTTGTTTTTTTTTGCTTCAGGATATCAAGGTTTGCTTTATTAATCTCATTTTTATTTTCAGTTTGAAGATGACATACTTATATCAAAATACAATCAACCTGCAGTAATAACTAGAGATAATAATACCGATAAGGATTAGTTCTCCAGAATATATTAAAATTTAATTAGGTAATTATAAAAACATTAGTAACAGATACGCACCTAGTGTAAGTTTTAGTATTTAATAAAATGTTATTGATATTGGCAATTTGCCGAAACGTTTGAACAACGATGGAGTGTTTTATTAACCCCAGGCCAAAAAACCAAGGAAAATCAAACTGAAAATTTATATTAAATCCTCGGGCAATGAATATTTAATTATTTTTATATATTTCTTTTATTTGCTATATTTATCGGGAATAAATCGTAATTTAAATTGTAAATGCGTTATATTTGCTATTAAAACTTTGATTTATTCACATTGAAGATAGTAGATATATAAATGGAATAAGAAGAATATAAACAACCGCAAAATTTTTGCACCACCAAAAATTATGCTAATTTTCAAAATTGATTTTCTCTTGAACGGAGAAAGGATTTCGCTAATTTTTTTTTTCATTATTTTAGATGTTTCCTTGATATGTACACGATTGGGCAAAGGTTTCCTCAAACTTCATTTTTGAGCTTATACCGGGTGGAAGAAAAGAAATGGTTTTGTAATGTAAAGTTTGAGACAACCTGTAGGGAGGAAAACGTATCAAGGTAGGTATATACCAAAATTATGTTATAGTTTCATGTTTTGTGTGAGCATTTTATTTTTTAATTTCCCTGATATCTTTAAAAACAAAGAAATTAGACGGATTTACTCTATAACATGTATTTTAACTACTGAAATAATGCTAAATTAACAATAAAAAATAACAGCAGTGAACAAAACTTTAAAAACTAAAAGAGACACAACGTTAACTAATATCGCGGATTCTCCCTCTAATTCTAATAACAACTTCATCTCGCCTACGCATACTGGATCTTAAGCAGAATATTTGATTTTGGTCTACGGAGTTTAAGATAGCAGTAACTATAGTTTATATATCTTGCAGGAAAACAGGAGAGGGCTGACGAAGTCTTAATTGTCTACCGAAAAAATCTCATAGGTGATCAATAGGATTCATGTTGGGATTGTAATGGAGCCAATTCAATATCCGAACATTTACCTCACTTAAATATTGAGTAACGATACGCGATACTTGAGGAGGCCTTGCCTTATCGTGCATTAAAATGAAATTATTTTCTATATAAGTTTCTATAAGTTGCGAAAGGAACAAAGTGTTGAAAGAAAGAAAATCTTTGTAATGCACCTTTCGCTATGTAAAGAGACTCTTCAGATTCCACCCCAAAATATCAAAGAGCCTCCATTAAACAATATCGTCTCTCTTATGTTGCGCTGTGCACACGGCTCACCTGGTCGACAAATAACTTTTATAAATGTCGATCAGAACTGTTTACGTTATGTTTCTTTCTGTTTTTAAAGATTTGTTAACTGTTATTTTTATTGTTAATTTAGCCTTGTTTCATTTAAAACACATGTTAAAGAGTTAAACCATCTAGTTTCTTTGTTTTTAAAGATATCAGGGAGATTAAAAAATAACATGTTCTCAAAACATGAGACTTCAACATATTCTCGATGTATACCCACCTTTATACCTTTTCCTCCTTACAGGGTGTTTAAACTTACATAAGAAAAACATTTCTTTTCTTCCACCCAGTATAATCCCAAAAAGGAACTTTAAAAACCTTTGTCCAACAGCGTAAATAACAAAGAAAAATCTAAAATAAAAATAGCTGAATTCGTTAAGTAATTCAAGAGAAAATCAACGTTTAAAATAAGCATAAATTTTGGTGGTGTGAAACTTTTGCGGTAGAATATATTTATCTATATAGACCTACACTACTCCAAGAAATTACCGCACCACCTTAAAAATGGGTCATTTTTGATGTCTCAAATTTCCTAAAGCTGTTGTCCGATTTAAGTGATTTTTTAATACGTTATAGCCTTTTTTATTTAGAATATCGCTGTAATAATATTGTTCCTAGACAAGTAAATTGTCATTGAATACCGGGTGTACCAATCAAATTGCGTTTTTTTTAAAGTTCACCACACCCTGTGGAATATTCTAGCATTTATAAAATACTGAAATTAAAATCCAAGTATAGCCTCAGGTTTACTTAACATTCTGTCTTTTGATTCATTCGCTTATATTTGATAATAAAAAAGTTAGGTACTTTAACTAGCGGTGTTCTTCATCAATACAGGGTGTTTTTAAATAAGTGGGCCAAATTTTAAGGGATAATTCTGCATGAAAAATATTGACATTTTGCTTTATAAACATATGTCCGCAAATGCTTTGTTTCCGAGATACGGGATGTTTAAATTTTTCTTATAAAGTAACGATTTATTTATTGCTCTAAAACCGGTAATATGACCCGTATGCGCGCCAATGGAGAATATAAATTTTAATTGCATGTCAAAAAATGCGCAATAACTACCTCTGAAAACCCACTAAATTTCATTTGCATATCTCAAACAGTTTTAGAGCAATAATTAAATCGTCAGTTTATAAGAAAAATTTCAACATCCCAAACTTTAAATCTTTACTTTTAATGAAACACCGTGTATATTTTTATGTTTTTAGAATCTGATAAATAACCTCATATCAAAATAGTGTATAATGTATTTTTTGTCTTTTTTTTTCATGCAGAATTACCTTTTAAAGTTTGTCGCACACCCTGTATTGATGGAAAACATGACTAGTAATGTTATCAATCAAAAAACAAAATGTTAAGAAAATCTGAGGCTATAGTTGGGTTTTATTTTCAGTATTTTATAAATGCTAGAATATTCCACAGCCTGTCGCGAACTTTGAGAAAAAAACACAGTTTGATTGGTACACCCGGCATAAAATGACAATTTACCTGTTTAGCAACAATATTATTAAAGCGATATTGTTAAAAATAAGGCTATAAAATATTAAACAAATCACTTAATGCGGACAACAGGTTTAGGAAAATCGAGACATTAATAATGACCCATTTTTAAGGTGGTTCGTTAATTTCTTGGAGTAGTGTATATATCATCAACTACTGTATTTTCTTTTAACTTATTTTATACGAAAATTCGATAAAAATATTCAGTAACCAAACCGTGTGAGTTCGTCCCTGAAAATCAACTTGATTAATAAATCTCATCATATAGAAATATTTTTTTTTCGCGTAGACTGTTTTCCTAAGTTATTTGTCGAAGGAACGACAAACTCATTTCTCATACAAGAAAAGTAACTTAAATTTCGTAGTTGTCGCTTTAAAAGAAAGTTATTTTTAATATTTTATTATTTACGTCACAAGCTTTCAGGAAAAATGACCGAGTTCGAGGTTTGATAGGCGGTAGTGATTTTTCATTGTGCATTACAAATAGACATACTAAATTGAATGAACGCTAATTTTATTACGATTTTACGATTGTAAAACATAAATTTTATTTCATCTGTTATAGTAATAACTGTATTATTGTTTTCTGTATGTTTCGCTACAATGTTCATAAAACTTATATTACGTTATTATCTGTTTTTATGGTTCATATATATTTATATATTTATACAAGATAAGTCAAATAATAGTAAAAACTGTATTATTGTTTTCTGTATGTTTCGCTACAATGTTCATAAAACTTATATTACGTTATTATTTGTGTTTATGGTTCATATATATTTATACAAGATAAGTCAAATATTACCTCTTCTTCTTTGTCTTTATAAGCAATTTTGCTTGTTCATTGGCGGATTGATATCTCTATGGAAGTGGAAGGTTGGTATAGGACACAAAAGAAATTCCAGGAGACTGGAAAAAAGCAATATATGCTCAATCCACACGAAGGGGGATATCCTTGCTCTCTGTGAGTTATAACGTGTTTACGTTGGTTATAAACCGGAGATTAAGTCACTTCACAGAATAAATTATAGGAGAATACCAGGCCAGATTCAGACCAGGATGGTGTACTATTGACCAGCTATTCGACGTAAAACAGATTAATATTAGCTAAGGCCGGGAAGACGACCTAGATATTTACTACATTTTTGTAGATTTTCAACAAGCCTATGATAAATTAAATAGAGATAGATTAAATCTAACCAAGCAAGAATTTGGTATACCAAGGAAATTTTTAAAGTTAGTTCAAGCCACCATGATTCACAGAAGCGCAAGTTAGTTAAACTTGACAGATCTCTTCTGATCAGTCCCCAACAGAATCAACTGACAGATCCCTTCCAGATAACTAAAGGACTAAAATAGTATGATGAGCTGCCTCCGACTCTTGTTAATATATGTATGGAATATGTTATAAGAAAAATGTCTGGGAACCAAAACATTTATTGTTTAATAAGTCTAAGCAGATTATAAGCTACGCAGATGATGTAAACTTGATGGGAAGAACCGCAAGAAACATCACAGAACTTTATGAGAAGCTTGAAGAAAATACCAAAGAAATAGAGCTAGCCGTCAATGTAGATAAAACTAAAACCCTAATATAAGGAAGGAAACAACGAAACTTACAGAATTTGACAATAGACGACGCTAACATTGAAGTAGTAAAACCGCTAACTTACCTGGGTGACAGATAACTAAGGACGACGGCGAGGAGGAGAAAATACGGAAACGGATAATGCTTGCCAACAAAGTATACTCATCTTTGTCGCAGGTATTTGGATGTAAAGACATACATAGGAAAGTAAAGTTTAAAATATATAAAACCATCGTACGACCAATAGCAACGCTTATGGCGTAGAACCATGGATCATGACAGAAAAGACAAGGAACCTTATTAATACTTTTGAAACAAAGGTAATAAGGAGGATATTGGGACCTATTTGCGACAACGATGTATAGAGAATAAGGTTCAACCACGAGTTATATCATCGAGTTATATCAATACAAAGAACACTCTAGCAAATTATGCAAAAATACACAGATTGCGCTAGGCAGATCATGTTATAAAAATGGATAATAACAAAGTACCTAGTAGAACGCTTAGCAGAACTATGATGGGATGTTGGCCAGTAGGAAGACCAAGGAAGAGGTCGAGAACGATGGAAGAACCGATGCTGATGAGATATTGAGGGTAGATATAGTCGGTTCGCTAAACTCAGACGCAAATGGCTAATGATTTTAGTACGTAAGTTTTTTGTTTTTTGCCAATTTTGACAAAATTTGCAAAATAACTAAATATTTAGTAATTATTAACTATTTAGTAATGATTTTTTTGGCAATTTTATCAAATTGGCAAAATTACTAGCTTAAATCACTAGCCAGTTGAGTCTGAGTTTAGCGAACGGACTATAACTAGCGAAGAGCAGCAAGGAACAGATATACTTGGAGGCGGATGCTAGAGGGACCATGGTCCGAATTGGACTCTAGCGCCATAGGAGGGAGAAAGAGCCATCCGACAGCCAAGGTATGGGAAACTATAAACACGTTCAAAGATATGATTTGCAAATACTGTTTACCATTCCTCATTTGCTACAGTATCCTTAGTAACCCATATTTACTTGGTTTTGTCTTCGTTGATGACTATATCGACCTGTTTCGTCGCTGAAAGACACTATGTATATTACAAATAAGTAAATATGATCTCAACAAGAAGTATAAAAAAAGAAAAACGACTGGATGACTGTTGAAATACTTGCGTTAATGAAGAACAGAAAGATTAAAACTGCAGACAAAACAAGATATAACAAGATACACAGAGAAAGACAAATGAAAATAAAAGAATCAAAGGCAACTTTGAGGTTATCAAATGATACCGTGTTAATGGCAGAAAAGATTTACTGAGAATAGTCCAAAAAGTTCATACGGCATCATATGTTTAGATTATGGTT
This sequence comes from Diabrotica virgifera virgifera, assembly GCF_917563875.1. Taxonomy (NCBI): domain Eukaryota; kingdom Metazoa; phylum Arthropoda; class Insecta; order Coleoptera; family Chrysomelidae; genus Diabrotica; species Diabrotica virgifera. The sequence goes on along the minus strand of NC_065452.1, from coordinate 40,680,190 downwards.
GAAATATGAACCTGGATAAAACAAAGTTTCTAATTTTTATCAAGAAACCAAATAGTGTTGCCCAACTTATTATTGACAGAATAGAACTTAGCGCGACGAAAAAATGTGCATGCTTGGATGTTACATTTAGAGTTCTCCTATACGGTGTAGAGACCAGCCATTCTAAGCGATGATCAGAAAAGTGGAAGTTTTCGAGATGTGGCTTTACAGAAGAATTCCGAGACTATCTTATGTAGTCACGATCGAAGAAAATCTGGGACGACTTTCAAAAGGAAAAGAATTGAATAATCAAATAAAGATCCGAAAACCACAATAACTTGGCCACGTGATGAGAGAAACAAATTACAACTTCGGCAGAATATCATGTAGGAAAACATTTTAGGAAAGCGTAGCGTTGGAAGACGACGAATGTCGTAAGAAGAAGAATATCAACCCTTGGAAGATCATAAGAAGAAAAACAAGAAAAAGAGGAACATTAAAATATTGCCAACAGTGTCGATTATACAATGGAAATATTTTCAAAGATGATCGGAATTGAAAACTTGACTATCTATAGGATCAAACGAGAAAAAATTGGAGCAGTTTAACTGACAGGGTTAAAATATCTATTAACAAAGATGAAAACTGGGTGGAGTTACACAAAGATTTAACGAAGAAACGCTCAACGACAACGGAGAAAGACTCCTAGAACTTTGTTTAATGCATGACCTCCGAATTAACAACACATACTTTGACCATCCAATACAACATAAGATCACTGATCAGATACAAGAGGACATAACTCTATAATTGACTACATTATAAAAAACCGACAAATACAAGGCAAGCAAAATACCAAAGTCGAAGAAAAGTTAAACATAGAAAGCTTAGAAGAAGAAGGGACACAAAACTTGTATGGAAACAGACTAACAGAAAGGCTAAACAGCTATAACCTAGAGACTACAAAGGATAGCAGGTAGCTGTAGATAGGACAGATAGGTATCATACAAGCAGCAGAAGAAGCTTTAGGTAAAAGAAAAGTCAACAAAAATAAACGGGAATACAAAACTCCAAAGCTTTCCTAGCATACAAAGAAGTGCAGACATCGGAGGCACGAGAAGATTACGTGAGAATCAGGAATAGAATAAACCAAGAAATAGATAATATCAAAAAAGACCACTGGTCGAAATTTACCAAAGATATGGAATACAACCTCTATGGATCCCAGAAAAAGGTGTGGAGTATGATAAGGAGACAAAAATAGGTATTAATGAATTTGTACGAATAGATAACATTACGGAGGAACAATAGACTGAGCATTTCACGAAATTATATGGAGATGGAGAACAAGAGAACAGAGAAAGAAACATTAACGAAACCCACGATAGAGTACTAATATCAGAAGAAGAGCTACAAGAACGAAAAAAACATTAAAAAATTTAAAAGCACCTGGTCCTGATAAGATCAATAATGAACTGCTAAAATATGGAGGAACAACACTACTCAAATGGCTTCTAAAATTATTTGTCGATATAATAAATATTGGAGTAGTACCAGTGGAATGGAAGGAAAGTCTCCTGATACCGATACTAAAAAAGGGAGACTCGAAAAATCCTGAAAATTATAGAGGTATTAGTCTGATGAATAGTACATTAAAATTGTTGACGGCAGTCATAAAAGATAAAATCGAGGAACAAGCGAACATCGCAGATGAAAAACAAGGCTTCCGGAAGAACCTCAGCACAATAGACGCAATTTTTATTAACAGACAAATAATACAAAAGTCTATTTAATACGAAAAATCAGCATACATGTGCTTTGTAGACTTAAAAAGTGCTTTTGACAGGGTGAGGCGAAATGACATCTTAAATTTATTACAAGCCGAACAAATAGACCATCAGATAATAAGGAGAATTAATGAAATTAACAAGAACAACAAGACCAGAGTAATAATGTCAATAGGAGAAACAGAATGCATAGAACTAAAAGGAGGAATCCGCCAAGGAGACTCGATTAGCCCATTGTTATTCAATATGATGATGAATCAAATAATTCGAAACGAACATGTAAACCGAATGGGACCAGATAGGTTAGCGAACACCTGTAAAAACAACAAGCTGTATAGCAGAAGACCCGTTGGAAGGCCGCCGAAAAGGTGGAAAGACAATGTACAATCAACAACAACTGAAACAGAAGAAGAGATGGAAAAACCGTAGTAATTGACCATTCCAAATCACGTGATAAAATATGGCCGGCAGTGGGCAAAAATTTAATAATATAGGGTTTACATCAGTTTTTGTAAAGAATATCCTGTTTGGTTTTGTTTTTTTATTGTTAATTGTGCACCGAAATTGTGATAGCAAATAAATATAAACTAGTTTATCGCCTACATAACTGAATTATCCCATAGTAGTCATTGACACAAACTGGTAACCAATATGGGAGTTCTGTAGGGAGTTCAGTTCTGTAGGCGATAAACCACTTCATATTTAATTTGTTATCACAATTTCGCAGATTTCCCTACACAATTAACATAAAAAAACAACCAAACAGGATTTTCTTTACAAATTAATGTCGATGTAAGGTTAGATTTTGCCCACACCCGGCCATGTTTGACGTTTCATTGGAATGCCTAATTCTAGTCGCACGAAGAAGAAGCAGAAACAAGCTAGTCAATCTTCTGATCCAAAACCACGTCTATGTCTACTAATAACCAAAAATACATCCGGAGGAGGACAAATAGAGAAAGCTTGGGCTTAGACCGAATTAAATTAATGTGACTGTTTATAGAAACATACATAATAGGAATTTATAACTCTCTCTCAATACAAAATAAAGTTTAGTTGCTTGATTTTTGAACATCCCATAAAACAACTCTCCTCTAATAACAAAGAAAATTGATATAGTTAATCGGTGATTCAACCAAAACAGCTGTAAATGATTCAACACAGAGAGACACTGAGAAAAAAATCAAACAAAATCGCTGACTGTACCTGACAAAATTTATTTGCTTTGTTCTGTGGTCGTAAATTGCCCTTGACTGAAATTTTAATGCAGTACCGCCAGTACTTACGTTTTTAAACAATAAAGTGAATTCGTTCTAAAATAGTTTCGTACCAATTCACCTGAATCATTTCTATATATCGCAATTATCCAGTCAAATTATAATGATAGTTATCATACCAATGTAGAAATACGTTTTAATATATTTATATTTAGGAGCAAAGAAGGTCATATTCGTCACATTCGATTTTTTATAACTCTGTAGGACGTAGGTGTTGGGTTTTTCACTGTTTCATATACAGTGTGGAAGGCACTTATGGAATATTATTTCTGTATTTGTTTAAAAAAATATATTTCGCAGTTTGGGTTTTGTAATTCTCTTGGGAGTAGAGAAGTACTTTTTATTTTAGTATACAGGTACTCATCCAGCGTTGCAGAGATATGAACAAAGACATGCTTTATCTTTATAGGCTATCCAAAAGCATTCCATAATGTAAAGCACGAAAATACACTGGGGTGCAAAATTAACCGGACACCTTAAAAAATGGTCATTTTTGATGTCTCGAATTTCCTAAACCTGTTGTCCGATTTAAGTGATTTTTTAATATATTATAGCCTTATTCTTTAACAATATCGCTATAATAGCATTGTTGCTAAACAGTTAAATTTTCATTGTATACCGGGTGTACCAATCAAACTGTGTTTTTTTCTCAAAATTCGCATCAGCCTGTGGAATATTCTAGCATTTATAAAATACTGAAAATAAAATCCGACTCATGCTCATTAGCCTCATGTTTTCTCAACATTTTGTTTGTTGATTCATTCGCTTACATTGGACCAAAAAAAGTTAGGTACTTTAACAACTAGCCATGTTTTTCATCAATACAGGGTGTTTTTAAATAAGTATGGCAAACTTTAGGGGGTAATTCTGTATGCAAAAATAATGACAAATTTCTTTATAAAACGTATGTCCGCAATTGCTTCGTTTTCAAGATAGGGAATGTTGAAATTTTTCTTACAAACTGACGATTTATTTATTGCTTTAAAACAGGTTGAGATATGCAAATGAAATTTGGTGGGTTTTAACAAGTAGTTATTGCACATTTGTTGACATACAATTAAGAATTTAATATTCATCATTGCCGCACGTACGGGTAATAAGAACCTTCATATTACCCGTATGCGCGCCACTGGTAAAAATTAAATTCCTACTTGTATGTCAAAAAATGTGCAATAACTACGTCTTAAAACCCGCCAAATTTCATTCGCATATTTCAACCGGTTTAAAGCAATAAATAAATGGTCAGTTTGTAAGAAAAATTTCAACACCCTCTATCTCAGAAACGAAGCATTTGCGGACATAGGTTTATAAAGCAAACTGTCATTATTTTTTCATGTAGAATTACCCCTTGAAGTTTGCCATACTTTTTTAAAAACACCCAGTATTGATGAAAAACATGGCTAATTGTTAAAGTACCTAACTTTTTTATGGTCCAGCATAAGCGAATGAATAAAAAAACAGAATGTTGAAAAAACATGAGGCTATAGTTGGGTTTTGTTTTGAGTATTTTATAAATGCTAGAATATTCCACAGGGTGATGCGAACTTTGAGAAAAAACACAGCTTTATTGGTACACCCGGTATACAATGAAAATATACCTGTTTAGCAACAATATTATTACAGCGATATTATTAAGGATTAGGCTATAACATATTAAAAAATTACTTAAATCGGACAACAGGTTCGGGAAATTCGAGACATCAAAAATGACTTATTTTTAAGGTGTATGGTTAATTTTGCACCTCAGTGTATACTTGAAGTACTCCAGAAGATTGGAATCGACTAAAGAGACATTCGAACAATAGCGAGTCTCTAACAATAGCTGTTGTGGTCAAACAGCTAAAGTGAAAGTAGGATCTACATTGACCAATAAAATTGAGATCACGAAAGGGGTACCGTACACGAAAGGGGGACAAGATACAGCCCTGCCGTTATCTTGTCTCCTATTCTCTTTAATATATAATCAGAAGAAGTATTTAAGACAGCGCTGAAGGAAAGCACAGAAGGCATTAGATATGCTGCTGACACTGTGATTCTAGCGAGTAGCATGGAAAAACTGAGTTGTCTAATGAGTAATATACAAAAAACAAGTACATAATACGGGCTCAAACTAAAACTCACAAAAACCAAATGGATGTTAGTAAGCAAAACCCAACAACGACCAAGACAACTGATATTAGACAATCAAAGAATTGAACAAGTGGATTCGTACACCTACTTAGGAACAATAGTTAATTCAAGTTGGGATTAAGCGAAGGAAATATGTATAAGAATAGAAAAAGTAAGAGCGTCGTTCACTAGCATGAATCAAATTACCACCACTAATATTAAATGTTATGTATTTCCGGTTTTGTTATATGGAACGGAGGCGTGGACAATGACCGCAACATTAATGAAAGGAGTAGACGCCTTCGAAATGTGGGCTTACCGACGTATTTTACTTATATCCTGGACCGATCACGTGACCAACGAGGAGGTACTACGCTGGATAGGTAAGGAGAGAGAGGTAGGAATAACTATAAAGGAAAGAAAGTTTGAATACTTGGGTTACGTTATGAGGCACAATAAATATAAAGTATTAGAGCTAATCATCCAAGGGAAAATAGACAGCAGAAGGGGTCCAGGGAGGAGGAGACACTTATGGCTCCAAAACTTGCGGCAATGGTTCGGATTGTCATATGCTGAGGCAAGAGAAGTATGGTTCAAGTGGAAATCGGTGGGACTGTGCATTTTATCAATGAAATAAGATATGTCTCAGACACTCTAGAAGCCGGTAACGATAAAATATTTTAACATCGCATTAATCATTGTAAATTACTCGGCGGATATTAGTACAGTGAAAATAATAAGACGAGAACAGGACGATAATGATTATAAATAATAAATTTTAAATTTTTTTCTACTTTAATGACAAAAAAGCAAGCTCATTAGCAGAAACCAATTCAAAATGATTTTGCCCATCATATGTGAAACATTATTTGGTTGAAAAATCTCATTTTTGTTGGCACAAAAATATATTAATGTGTCTTTACTAAATTACAGTTCTGTTTATCTTGTTACTATCAGCATTCACACAGTGTTGCCAAACTGAATTTTGTTATTTTGGGTGTAAATTTTTTCCACGGATCTCCGAGGGTACAATACTTTTTAGTCTACAGGTGACAGCGCTGCAGAGATATGAATAAAGACGTATATATATGCTTTATAGACTACGCAAAAGCATTCGATAATGTAAAGCACGAAATTATAATTGAAGTACTCCATAAGATCGCAATCGACTACAGAGACATTCGAACAATAGCGAGTCTCTATTGTGGTCAAACAGCTAAAGGAACCCTTGCCTTGCGAAAGGAACTCTGCCATAAACAATGTCAGAAAAACCATGTTAATTGCCAACGATCGAAACGGACAAGGCACATGAAAATAAACAACGCTAAAGCAGATATCTAATATAAAGAAGTTGGAAGCATTTGAGATGTGGTGCTAGACAAGGATTTTGAAAACACCATGGATCCAACGAGTTACAAATGCAGAAGTGTTAAGAAGGCTACAAACGGATTGCGAGGTCATAAAGAACATGACAACAAGAAATCTGAAATATTTAGGCCACATTACCAGAGGTGCTAAATATGCTATATTAAGGCTCATATTGCAAGGTAAAATTAAATTTGGCTTTATGCAGGGCAGATCAACAACATATGCAATTTTCATTGTAAGGCAACTGATGGAAAAATACAGGAATAAAGAGACCAACGCTCATATGGTATTTATTGATCTTGAGAAAGCATATGATAGAGTTCCTCGAGAGATTCTGTGGTGGGCACTCAATAAGAAAGGAGTCCCTGGTGAATATGTAAAGATTGTGAGGGATATGTATGAGGGAGTAACGACTAGTGTTAGAACAGGTGTAGGAGAGACTGATAAATTTCAGGTGTAAGTAGGATTGCACCAAGGCTCGGTGCTTAGTCCTTATTTATTTTCATTAGTTTTGGACCAGATAACAGCGAAACTACAGGGTAGTATTCCATGGTGCCTAATGTATGCTGATGATGTAGTGTTAATAGGAAATAGTGAAAGAGAGTTAGAACAAAAACTGGAACAGTGGAGACAAGCTCTGGAGGAAAAAGGTTTAAAACTTAGTAGGACAAAAACAGAGTATTTGGAATGTTCATTTAAAGATGGAGTTACTACAAATAAAATGGTATCTTTGGATGGTGAAATGATTGTGAAAAGCAATAGTTTTAAGTACCTAGGATCGGTATTACAGAGTAATGGAGAAATAGATGGAGATGCATGCAGTAGAATTAGGGCTGGATGGATGAAGTGGAAAGAAGCGAGTGGTGTGTTGTGTGACAGAAAAATTCCAATGAAGCTGAAGGGAAAATTCTATAAAACAGCCATAAGACCGTCTATGATGCACGGAACTGAATGTTGGGCGTTGAAAAAGAAAGAGGAACAACGAATGCATGTGGGGGAAATGGGAATGCTTAGATGGATGAGTGGAGTGACAAAGAAGGATAAAATTAGAAATGAGTATATTAGGGGAAGTCTAGGTGTGGCACCAATTGATGCCAACATGAGAGAGCATAGGTTAAGATGGTTTGGTCATGTTCAACGTCGAGACGTTAATCACCCAATACGAAGAATAGCTGAAGTGCAGATTCCTGGAAGGAGTAGGAGAGGAAGACCAAAGAAGACCTGGGGGGAGACGATAAGGCAGGACATGTTGGTAAAGGGGATTAACATTGATATGACCCAAGATAGAATAGTGTGGAGAAATGCAATTAGAGAAGCCGACCCCGCATAGGGATAAGGCAAAGAGAATGGTGATGATGATTGCAAGGTAAAATTAAGGGTAGGAGATCGGTAGGAAGACGAAGAATTTTCTGGCTGTGAAACCTAAGAGAGTGGTATAGTTGCAGCTCAGTAGATCTTTTCAGAGCAGACGACAATATGGTATGGACAGGCTGTGATGATAATCAACCTCTGATAAGAGAAGGAACTACAAGAAGTATAAATGTACGCTGTTTAAGCATACATTTAAATGTACAGGGTGATTTATACAAATACCCTGCATATTTTTAAAAGCTGCTTAACAACCTGATTTCAACGAACTATATTAGTGAAATTTTGAAATTATTATAAATTATGGAAACCACTTTTATGAGATAAACTTGTTTGTGTCCGTATTTTCAAAAATTCTAAACAACGTTAGGATATGTCAAGTTTTAAATTCAAATGGGCGCTTTATAAACATAAATTTAAATATACAGGCTGATTCACGCAAGTCTGGACCCCTGTTGAAAACTCATAAACAGCTCGTAAATCAGTTCTACTTGTTTTTTAATTTCTGCAAGTGGGGGGTCGGGCAGCTCAACAGGGGTCAAGTTTTGCACAGTTTATGATCTTTAGTTTTAATGCAACGCCCTGTATATTTCTATGGTTTTAGAAGCTACTTAACAACTTTATCTAAAAAAGTATATAATGTAGGGTCTATTATGAATAATACAATGTGAATTCTTTATAAATTTCGCCAAGACATTAAAAACAATATATTGATACTTAGTTTGAAAAATGGATGTCTTTATTTAACTAATTTAAAAAATAATACCCATATTTAAAGTGTGAGAAATAGTTAATTCCAATTTTGATGTATTTTATATCTAGAGAAATTATATATATTTTCAAAATTTCATCTTCTATTATTCATAATAGGCCCTACATTATACACTATTTTGATGTGAGGTTATTTATCAGATTCTAAAAACATAAAAATATACACGGTGTTTCATTAAAACTAAAGATTTAAAGTTTGGGATGTTGAAATTTTTCTTACAAACTCACGATTTATTTATTGCTCTAAAACCGGTTGAGATATGCAAATGAAATTTGGTGGATTTTAAGATATAGTTATTGTGCATTTTTTGACATATAATTAAGAATTTTATATTCACCATTGGCTCACATTCCCCAGTGGGGTCCCATTACCGTTATGCGCGCCAGTGGTGAATATTAAATTTCTAGTTGTATGTAAAAAATGTGTAATAACTATCTCTTAAAACCCACCAAATTTTTTTGCATATCTTAACCGGTTTTAGAGCAATAAATAAATCAGTTTGTAAGAAAACTTTTAACACCCCCTATCTCGGACATTTGCAGACATATGTTTATTGGGACCGTGCAAGTTCGGAAGAGCGACACCTGGTTTTATAGCTCAGCAACATTTTTACCACTTTTAATAATTATATTGGCCAATTATATTAGTCCTGGTTACTGGATAATTGTTAAGGCCATAGTCCAAAAAATAATAAGAAGAAAAAGTAAGGTTCAGGTTATGTTATTAAAACGTAAACATTGTGGGTATGTAGTATATAAAATTAATTATTAAAATGGAGTACTACAAGCAAACTACAATTAATTAAATTCGCTTTAATAATTGCATGTCCTATCAATGTTGTCGAGCAACATATAATTTTTACAATTTATAAAACAGCATTTGCGAATTCCCTTTTTTTTTCAATGACAGAAATATACGTCAATTTGACAATATAAAATATTTAAGAAATATGTTAGACAGTTGCAAGGTTTCCGCGACTCGCGCGCGATCGTTTCTTGTATCCCCTCCAAGCACACAGCGAATAAAGCAAACTGTTTTCATTCAGAATTGCCCCTTAAAGTTTGTCATACTTATTTAAAAGCACCCTGTAGTGACAAAAAACAAGGCTAGTTGTTAAAGTACCTAACTTTTTTATTATCCAACATAAGCGAATGAATCAAAAAACAGAATATTAAGAAAACATGAGGCTAGAGTTGGGTTTTAATTTCAGTATTCTATAAATGCTAGAATAATCCACAGAGTCACGCGAACTTTGAGAAACAATCACCGTTTGATTGGTACACCCGGTATCCAATGACGATTTACTTGCCTAACAACAATGTTATTACAGCGATAGTGTTAAAAAATAAAGCTATAACATATTAAAAAAATCACTTAAATCGGACATTAAGTTTAGGAAATTCGAGACATCAAAAATGATCCACTTTTAAGGTGGTGCGTTAATTTCTTGGAGAAGTGTATAATAATATGACTTTTACAAATAAAAGGCAGACATCGAGCACAGTTATTTATTAAATCCTGCCCAAGTACTTTCGCTGTCAGGGCATCTTCAGGGGTATTTGTCAAAAAAAGGAAGCTATCAAGCAGATATTATACAAATAACATACAGTAGATAAAGGACAAACAGTTTAAAATATTTATTAGGGGGCTACATTATTTTAAACGGTTTGTCCTTTGTCTACGGTACCTATGTTTTTTGTATAATTTTTATGTGAATGTTTACGACATTCCGGGATGTGCTGGATAGCTTTCTTTTTTTGACGAAATGCTCCTGAAGATGCTCTGAGTGCGAAATTACTTAGACAAATTTTAATAAATAACTGTACTCGATATTTGCCTTTTATTTGTAAAAAAAAAATTAAATCAATAGTTAATTATTTAAAAAGTCCACCAAACCAACGGCAGAAGACATAGAGGTTTTGGTTATCGAGGATCACAAAATATTTGTCAGACACCTGATCGGGTCAAACTCCTCGAAATGTACCCTATTTCTCTGGGCTATTAGTGAGGTGTTAATCTTAAAAAAAATCAATAGTCAACTGAATAAAAATTAAACCAATTTTGTTTGTGTTGCTTGGTAAAAAAATTCTTCTAATAATTTAATTTTATCTGACTCATTGACGACTTTAAAATGATATTGCCAGTGTTTATGAGTTGCGTTTCTGGGACGACTTTATTCGAAGATAGTTCATTCGATTGAGGAAGACATCTAAGTAATTGGCTTTTAAAAATGCCTATTATCAGATGATAACTTCTTCTAGTTGCCAAGTAGTTCAATATTTACAAACAACAAAAGAAAGTTATAATGTCCATGGTAAATAACGATTAAAAGATACGAAAATCCAAGAACTTTCTCAATTTCTCAGGGAAATGTAGATTCAGGCAAAACTATAATATAAGGAAACAACATAAATAATGCTGGATACGTGGGTTTAATAAATAAAAATAGAAAACCAAAGAAAGATAAACCTCTATAAACATCGAAGAAAACGAAATAATACACGACCAAACGAAAATCAGAGAATCAAAAGAATCGACTAGAAATATTTTAATGAATCGATGATAGAGAACCCTGATAAATGCCGATATGGATATCAGGCCAAAGAAATCATGGGAACATCTTACTGGAGACTGCATTTGCTTGAAAATAAGAGACTTTCTGTAAACCAACTATTTTGCTTATTATCACTATTTATATGAAAGTATGCTTGCAAATGAAAATTAAAAGATATACTGAGACTGTACTGCGTTGACAAATCAACACATAATAGGCCGGGTCTCATGCTAGATAGTTAATAAAATAACATTCATTGATGTAGCGGTATGTAACAATAACAATCTGCGTGTTATACCCAACGAAGACAATGGAAAATTTTAAGTACCTTGATGATATCTATTATCCTCTCTACTACTGGTGCCATTCCGAATAACCTCCCAGAGAACATAAAACAGTTGGGTTTTAGTGAACATCTCTATAAGACCATGCAGAAAACAGTACTGCTGTTGACCAGTAATGGTACTTGCTCTAGGTGTGTAAGAAAGAGTCCGCTTAAATCTCAATTCTTTTGATAACCTCTGTGATGAGTGAATTTTCCCCTTGGAGGGAATGGGAGTCGCACGGCTTAACTCAATAATAACAATCACAATTATTGTGTTATTACATACAGGAATGCAGTGTTGGTAATAATAATAATCAATGGGGTCTAATCAAAATCTTCATTAAAACAGTAAATCTTTGTTTAAAAATTGTAAAGAACTACAACATGCATATCGCGAAAAAATGATAGTTTTTCAAAATTCAATATCTGTAAGGAAAATTTTCGTCAAAAATATAATATGTATAAGGCCCGTAGAACATAAAATATACTCGCTGTGTAAAAAATCAAATCCAAAATAAAAACTAGTGACAAATTTATTCAATTCCACACTAAAATTCTCCTAAGCAAATTGTTGTCAAAAAATCAACAAACATTTCATTTGTTTTGCAGTAAGTTAGTAATAAAATAAAGAATAAGAGTGTAATAATGTGCTATTAGAGAAATTCAACAATACTAGTGTGTCAGAAAAATCTACGCAGCTACCTCAAAATCGATGAGCAAATAGAGACAACGGTAGAACCTCTCCATAAATAACTAAGATACAAACAAATAATTTTATGACCAAAAAAATTAATAATTAATTAATTTAAAAAAGAAGTACATAGCTCTAAAATTTAGTATAGGTGTCTGTATGTCTTTTGTCTTGTCCTTGACAGCTGTTATTTATTGTTTCTTCTGTTGTTTGTCTTCTTTTTCTTTTATTTTCCATTTGTTTTTCTTCCACAAATATCATTGCTCCTTGGACTACGATACTTTTGTTAATCCTAATTTTTGTGCTTTGAGTGATGTGGTTATTCCAGAGAGAGTATACGATTCAGTTGACGTATTTCTGATTTACCTTGACCAATTCTAGTAACTGTTTATTTTGTATTCCGACCATCGTGTGTACTGCTTACACGAAGCTACCATTTTTAGCTATCAGTATTTTCGATTTGTGCCTTCCTTCACCTTCTACTACTACATACTTTGTTTTTGATATATCATTTGATAAACCCCACTTAGTATATTATTCACCTATTTTTCGCAACATGTAGTGGATATTTGATCTTCTGCAAGTATTCCTTAGTCATCTGCAAAATTCAAACTGTATAGTTTATGATCTCCAATGTTAACACCAGTAAGTTTACATTTTCTTTTCCAAATAATATCCAAAACCTCCTCCAAATAAATTTTAAAGGGTGTAGGTGCAATGTACCAGCCTTGACGAAGTTCTTTAATCGCCCTCATCTTTTTTGTAACTTTTTGTCCAAACTTTATTGAACTCGTCATATCGTCGTACAACTCCATGTCAGCATTAATGTAAATCGGTGAAATTTTCTTTTCTTCTAGGACCTCCACAACTTTGCTAATGGGACACTATCATACGCCTTTTGAATATCAGTAAAAACCATGTGTGTCTCCATACTGTGTTTCGAGCGCTTTTCTATTGTTTATTTTAGACACAACACATTGTCTATACAATAACGACTAGTACGAAAGCCACTCTGATGTTCAGAGTCTTCCCAACAGTCTTCAATTGACCATTCCATTTTACCATTTGTTACTAATCGTGTTCTACGTATTATTATTGATGCAAGGTCAGTGCTCTTTAGTTGTCTATTGTTTTCCTAAATTTTCGTAGGAGAATAACTTAATAGCAGATAAATAAATAGCAGAATACCTTCACACTGACGTTCAGCGTGTTCCAGTAGTTTATCTTGTAGTTGACTTCCAGCTTGCTATTTTATAAGACATTTTCAATGAGTTGGAAAATTAACTCTTCATGATTACTAACTGTTCTAACAATAAATATTTTACTTTTCAGTGTGTGGTTTATTTTCGAAAGATATTTAATAAACTGGAATGCCGCAGACAACATTTCAAATATAATAATATTTATGTTCACTGCGAAAGTTTTGGTATTACATGTGTTCTTCTTCTTCTTATGGAATCCACTAATGGATGTTCGCGATCACGTCTGACCATTTTTCTCTATCCCTTGCAGTATGTATCTGTATTAGGTCTCCTATGTTTCTTAGTCCGTCCATTGTTTGACATTACGGAGCCATGACATTTTCTTCTTGCCCACTGCCCTTCTTCCTTCGATCTTTCCTTCAATTAAGGTTTGCTGAAACTGGTATCTTTCATTTCTAATTAGTTGCCCCAGGTATGCCGTTTTTCTCTGTTTAGTTGTGCATAGGTCGTTCTGTACCAATTCCTCTCAGGGTTTCTTCATTTGTCATTCGTGCGGTCCAGGGAACTTTAAGGATTCGTCGATAAATCCACATCTCAAATGCCTCTAGCTTATTCATTGTGTTTATTTTTAAAGTCCATCCTTTCATGCCATATAGGAGCACCGACCACAGCATTTCGTGAATCTTAGTCTAAGGTTCAGGTCAAAGTCAGAGTTCATAAAGACGTTTCTAAATTTCATGAATGCACTTCTGGCCCTTTCTATCCGACATTTAATTCCCATAACCGACATCCAGTCCTCACATAGCCAGGTTCCCAGGTACTTAAATTTTCTTAAGCGCTCTACATCTTGGTTGTTATATGTTAGCCTTGCATTTTGATGTTGACATAATTGACTGTTGATTATAAGGAACTTCGTCTTTTTTATGTTGATGCTAAGTCCCATGTTCTCGCTATTTTCTCCAATTTTACTAGGAAGGTTTTGGAGGTCTTCTATATTGTCTGCTATTAAGACCGAATCATCCGCATATCGTATATTATTGACCCAGGTACCATTTACCTTGATGCCGCTTTCGCATTCCTCAAGAGCTTCCTGAATATAGATTGAAAAGTAGTGGGGAGAGAATGCATCCCTGTCTTACACCGCTGAGAATTTTTTGAGCTTTCGTTGTTTCATTATCGACCTTGACACCTACATTACATGTATACATCAATTAAATTTTAAATTAAGAAATCCCTGTAGAGGGCTGTGTTTTCTTGCATTCAAAGTTATATTTGTGAGAGTTGCCAGGGTCTCTAAATGTCTCTTAAAAACCGCGTCCCGCGATTGAAAAATACACTCCTCTCAAGCACACAAAATCTCTTTCACAACTTAGTAGTGATGGTAAATTAACAAAAACAAAAGTAAAACGTTTAGACAGATCTTGAAAACATTTTAAATTATGTTGGGCAAGTGTCACTGCCTTTAAATTTATTTTAATCCGGCTAAAATTAGAGTCTATTTTTTTTCGAAAAATTAACTGTGGAGATGGCTTAGTTTAAACAAAGATTTGAGGTAGAAAAGTCGTAAATTTTGGTTGACAACTCTTTAATCTAATTATAGCAGGACATTGAATCAGGGTTGAACTTTTAATGGAAAGCGTAGCAAGAAGAGAACGAGACAAAGTACATTAAAATGACACGCAATAAGTGAATTGAATTATTGAATTATTGAATTGAATTATTAATAGTAATATGGAAGAGCATATATAGGATATCTTTTATTAAAATTTTCCGTAACCGTTGCATAAATTTGTCTGATTTTGGATCACAAAATATTCAATTATCCCTTAAGATGTTGTTTATTGGCTTGACAACTTAAATCGTTGACTTTTCCTTGTTATACCAACTGAAACAGTTCATTTTTTTTTATAACATAACCCAAAAATCCATCTTGCGTTTTTTAACTATGTTCAAAATCCCTCACTTTCTACCCATTCTCTTAATAGCCTTTAAAGACATCTTAGACTTTAGAACTCTGATGAAGACAAAATATTTCAATGTCATTGCATTTTAACTCTAATTTTAGTTGGGGTCATTAAAAATATACACTCAAAATCTTAATTATTGTTTAAACTTGTAAAAATATTATAATAAATATGTATTTTACTTAAATTTTGTAATAGTAGCTACAATTTTAACAATTTGGATTCCTCAGATCATTCTAATTCCATTATGCATTAGTCGAAAATATTCTCTGCTTATTGCCAGGATATTGATGGCCTATAACTACATACATAGACACAAGGCAGCAGACTGGACACAATTCCATGACTTATGGTTCTAGGGAAAACTAGCGTAATAGTACCAAAGAAGTGGTAAACCCCGACCAAAATCAAGTGGGCTCAATAAGCAATCAAATGGACTCATTTGAGCCATATTAATTACCCGATCAGGATGGGATTTATCAAATAGTTCCACAGAAGGGAAATTACCTTCTATACAAAAGAATATGTATGGTACTGCAAGCGAGCTTAGGATTGGGGTACATACCTAAAGCATGGAGGCTAATAAGGGTGGCTTTTATACAGAAACGTGGAAAAATTGGGCACGAAATGCTAAGTTTCTGAGGCCGATGAGCATGATGTCATTTGTACTGAAGATTCTAGAAAAATTGCTCGATAGACATATTGGGGATGATATATTGGTTGAAAGGCCAATACATCAGGGGCAGTATATTTACGTATCGAACACGTCTGTCTACAGAAAGGGCACTACACCATCTCGTAAGAGGTTAGAGTACGTTTTGAAAACCAAGAAGTCATGTTAGGCGCATTTCTCAATATAGTAGGAGCATTCGACACTATCTCCTACGAAGCAATGACAAGAAAAATTTGTCTAAAAGAAATATACGAAACTAGCTGCAGATGGATAAACTGCATGCTAAGCAGCCGTGTAATATTAGCAAGATTAGTGGCCAGAGATTGTTCGCAGGTGAGAATTTTATCTTCTCTTTTGTGGAGTCTGGTCATGGATGGGCTTATAGCAACAACAAGCATCATGTTCTGGGCTGTCCGGAGGTTGTCATTTTAGTTCACGGCAAATTTAATGGGACAGTCAGTGATAGAATACAACAAGCTCTGATTGTACTTATTAGTCATTCCCTACGTTCTCGTGGGATTAGAATGAACTATTAACAAATAAAAAAAGCAGATAAGGAAGAGAAACATCACAACCCCTCACAAGATGAAACGGAACTACTAAATATTAGTCAGGAAAACAGGATTCTATATTCTTTTTACTTACTAATAATTTCCTTAATTTGTCTTCATGAAGATCCTTTCGTATATCTCGACTCATTGGTAAGTATTCTTCACACCTGTCCTCAAGATTGCAACTAGCTATAGCTTTATGCGCTGACAGCGCTGAAGCTTAGTAAGCACTTGAAGAAAGTCCAGTGAGCGAGTATAAGAGAGTAGTGAGAAAAAACCTTTAAGTATCTGTATAAGCAACGGCTCGATTCAAAAGAGGCGGCTCAGGACTAGGCACAAAGGACCTATTGAAAAGCCATAAACAGTTAGGTTATTCACCATATATATTGCAGTCTGGAAAGTCAAACGACGATAGAAGGTATGTAAGAAAGAAGAAAAAAGATATCAACTGGATATTGTTGAAAGTTACATACACGTATCTGTTGTTGTATTTAATTGTTAGTAGTAATTTTTAATCTGGTATCTTATTTTTTCATAAATTTAGTCCATATTTGTATTTAAACCACAAATGCCCAAATGTCCACATCCTCACTTTTCAGCTGTTTTGACTGTCTTGTTTTGCTTTTGACGCACATACGCATCCAGCGTATGGAACATACGACTCAATGACATATTGGTGCATCATGAGCATTTAAGGGGTTTAATAAACGACAAATTTATCATGATATTTTTACAACTATTTTTGCAATAATTAAGAAATTTTTATTTCCGTATAATGAGCAACTTTACCATCACTTACTGTACCTCCACCATCGGCTGCACTGTAACACAACCCCAGGTTAATGAAACCAAGCACATCGACATCAATCAGTTAGTGTCGCATTAGTGTTACACTGCAGTCGTGAGTTACTGTCAAAAAATAAACGAACATCAAATATATCAGCTTAAAATAAAAAAAAAAAGAAAAACCTCACAGCAAACATTAAGACTTTTGTCCGCCATCCGTTGTAAATCTTAAATTAAAGTAAATTAAATTAGAGAAAAAATAAATTAAAATAAGTGAAAAAATTGAATGGTAAAACAAATTGCAAAGTATTATATTTAAAATATTACTTTACCTTTATACCTTTTGTATTTTGCAAAATGAGTAAGTATATATTTTTCATTAAATAATAATATAAAAACCTTTAAGCGAAGTGTACAATGATATTATTAACTTAAATTTAAGTGTGGGAAGGTAAAAGGTGTTTTACTTACCGGTATTACAAAAGACTTAATGGAGAGATAGACATTCTGATTATAAAGTAATATGTGATATTGGAAAAACATATAAGACTGAAAATAATTGAAAAAAGACGATAAAAATAGACGATATTGAACAATACATAATGAAAAGATTAAGAAAATCTATTAAACGTTACCACTTCGTCGTGTTATTCTTTATTAAGGTAGAGATGAAGCTTGACCCAGATGGGCTGTTGCCAAGATGTCAAGAGGATATTAACACATTAGGTATTGAATCATACCCAAACCTACATGGCAGTTACGTGTCTAATAAAAACTGCCACAAACGGACTAACGGAGGTACCGGTATGATCTAACAGTTCTATAAGTAGGAAACCTTTGGACAAAATTAATATAAACACAAAAAGGTAGGACCCAAAATCACTTCCAAAAAGATGACCAGCAGGATAATGAAGAATTATCACTCTCCAGAACATTAGGACACAAACCAATATTGGAGTACTCTAGTAGAAAATACCAAGATACCTGAGTTATCTCGGCAATACTTATCCATAACTCCAAAAACGAAGTTCAAAAACATAATGTAGCAAGGTATCGCTTCAACTACTCCAGGTAGAACTAATGTGACACAGGCTGCTAAGTAGACCGTGTCCACCAGAAAAATGCCTAAGTAGAAAGCTAAAACAAAATAAAGCTAACTTGCAACTTCTTCTCCAGAAGATTCCTTTTATTTTGTTGGTGGGGAGGGTGTAAGTGACACAGATACTTTGGGTTGATACGTGCCGAGGAAGTAACTGACATAGGATTTTCTTGAAGAAAAAACTAAGTGAAACATAGTATGGTGTACTATAGACCAAAAATGGGGATTTAAAGTTGATCTAAATTTTCTGGGAAAAGAAAATAGAGCACCCACTGTCGAGAGCTGGACAATTATGGGTTCGAAGCCAGCTGCCGATGGGAGACTGCATGTAGGGCTCCAGGTCACAATGAGTCCAAGGACGGATTGAACAGAGTACATTGGAAGTTCTATTGCCAACTCCATCGTACTATAGTCCGTCCCACCTTGACTTTACAGTATAAGGAACATAGGCAATGCAGTCCTTATGAAAGTTTTTAGCACGGTTATGCCGATTTTATCAAAAAGAATTTGTAATCGAACATTAGAGAGATTAAATTAAAACTGTTCTAGAAAGGCAATCTACAATTTTAGGATTTATATGCGTTTAAGTTCACTTGATATAATAGTTATGACGCATATGAATCCTCAAATTGTAGATTGTCTTTTTAAAACAGTTTTAATTTAATCTCTAATGTTAGACTAAAAATTCTTTTTGATAAAATCGACATCACCGCGCTAAAAACTCTCATAAGAACTAATGGCCAATGTTCCTTATACTGTAAAATCAAGGTGGGATGGACTATAGTATACATACCATCAGTATTTGAAAAACTTTTAATGGTAATATGTATCTCCATTCGACCAATTGATGTCTATAGATATCATGTGTGACATTATTTTAACGAAAACAAGCACTGCTAAAATAAAATGGAGATGTAAAGAAAGAAAATAATACAAATTTGATCAAGCATACGTATTTGTCTAACAAAACGAAAAATAAACATCCAGAAGCTAAGTCAGGAAGACAGTTGGAAAAATAAATAGGGATAGCTAATAAGAGACAAAAAGCTGAAAATATAATTATAATGTACCAAAAATTTGTTTATTAAAGTAAAAACCTGGAAAATAATTGTTAAGTATATTTTCAAATCATTTAGTTGATATTGATTGACCTTGAAGACGTTTATTATAGAGAGTTTTTGAAGTTGTCTAAGAAAAACTAGTTCTGGACGAGTATATGACAATTGTGAAAAGTATGTATAATGGAATAACACATAGTGTAAGGATATCTTTAGAAGATATGTACTGATAATTTTTTTATAGAGTAAGTAGTATTTTATAGAGTAATATTGGACCAAGATAAATCATATCTATTGCTACTAGTATTTTATTAAATAAAGAGGCAGTTCAAGGGAACAGTTCTTGGAGTATAAAGTATGGGAATAATGTGGTGTCAGCAAAGAACACAGATATGGAAATAAAAGGAAATAATATGGTAGAGTAAGTTGTGACCACATAGGGGCGAAGTTGGGAGCATTTTTCGAATATAAAAGGATTATTACTCGCCAATACCTCCAATGAAGCAATCACAAGGGCTATTCGTTTAAAAGGAATAAACAAAACAAGCTGCCGATAGATAGACTAAATGCTGAGAAGTTATTGGATATATGTAATGTTACTGGGAGATAGAGTGCCTAATAGCCAGAGGCTATCCGTCTTAGCTGCTCTTTTGTGGAATATAGTAATAGATGACCTGATAGGTAGACTTAGCAACGACAAGCTTCATAACCTGGTCTATACGGGTGACCTAGTCATACAACAGCCTGGAATGTAACAGGCTCTGACTGTAGTTACAGAATGGACTTCAAAGGTAGGTCTTAACGCAACCTCCCAGAAGTCCAAAATCATGAAATTTACCAGCAGTTAATTGTAGCCAGACCCACTCAAAGAAAAATATCGGGTTTAAAACCGTCCGCGACGGGAAAAAAGCCTGGTTCCGAACACAATATAACCCTCACTGGTAAAATATACCCGGTAAAGTGCTGAAGCACTGAGGAAATCAAGCAGGAATCATCTCAGGATCATAACAGACTTCCTTATCGGACATACGCCCATCAAGGGACACCTGCATACAATGTGGCTATTAGACTCTGTAGCAGAGGACCTGAAAAAGTCAACCATATCTTTCGGGAATAGGAGACACTAGATTGCAGGTGACAAACACTTTTTGGAAACTACTGAGTGACTCTAAAAATACATTACTCCAAGAAATTAACGCACCATCTTAAAAATGGGTCATTTTTTATGTCTCGAGTTTCCTAAACCTGTCGTCCGATTTAAGTGATCTTTTAATATGTTATAGCCTCATTCTTTAACAACATCGCCGTAATAATATTGTTGCTAGACAGGTAAATTGTCATTGCATACCGGGTGTACCAATCAAACTGTATGTTTCTCAAAGTTCTCCACACCCTGTGGAATATTCTAGCATTCATAAAATACTGAAATTAAAACCCAACTATAGCCTCAGATTTTCTTAACATTCTGTTTTTTGATTCAATCGCTTGTGCTGGATAATAAAAAAGTTAGGGTATTTTAACAACTAGGCATGTTTTTCATCAATACAGGGTGTGTGATAAACTTTAAAGGTTAATTCTACATGAAAAAAAAAATGACAGTTTGTTTGATAAACTTATGTCCGCAAATGCTACGTCTCCGAGATACGGGGTGTTGAAATTTTTCTTACAAACTGACGATTTATTTATTGCTCTAAAACCGGTTGAGATATACAAATGAAATTTGGTGGATTTGTAAAGGTATTTATTGAGCATTTTTTGACATATAATTAAGGATTTCATATTCACCATTGTCGTGTATACGGGTAATACGGAGAATATAAAACTCTTAATTGTATGTCAAACAATGCCCAATAACTACCTGTTAAAACCTACCAAATTTCAATTGCATATCTCAACCGGGCTTAGAGCAATAATTAAATGGTCAGTTTATAAGAAAAATTGCAACATCCTGTATCTCGGAAACGAAGAATTTTCGGACAAATGTTTATAAAGTAAACTGTCATTATTTTTTCATGTAGAATTGCCTGTTTGCCGCACTTATTTCGAAAACACCCTGTATTGATGAATAACATGGCTAGTTGTTCAAGTACCTAACTTTTTTATTATCCAGCATAAGCGATTGAATCAAAAAAACATAATATTAAGAAAATCTGAGGCTATAGTTGGGTTTTCATTTCGGTATTTTATGAATGCTAGAATATTCCACAGGGTGTGGAGAACTTTGAGAAAAACACAGTTTGATTGGTACACCCGGTATACAATGACAATTTACCTGTCTAGCAACAATATTATTACGGCGATATTATTAAAGAATAAGGCTATAACATATTAAAAATATCACTTAAATCGGAACATCGAAAGAGACATCGAAAAGAGAACGCAGCAGGGCAAAAAAGCGGTTAACATTCTGAGCTCTCTACTGTGGTCTAAAGATATAAGGCAAGAAATGAAATTGACAATCTATCGTACCTTGGTAGAGCCTATTATGACTTATGGGGCAGAAGTTTGGCAGATGACAAAAAAAGATAGAAAAAGAATAGAACTAGTAGAAATGGATTATCTAAGGAGAGCGTATGGTATATCTAAAAAAGATCGCATCAGGAATGAAGATATTAGAAGGAGGACACATACTGTATATTCCAGTGTAGATAGAATTGAAACTAGACAACTAGTGTGGTATGGTCACGTAAAACGAATGAATGAAGATAGATGGCCAAAGAAAGCTTTGAATTACATACCACACCAAAGAAGAAGAAGAAGGGGAAGACCTTCAGTTGCCTGGGAAGAAAATGTACGGCACATCATGAAAGATAGAGCCATCAAAGAAGACGAATAGATGGACAGAAAACGATGGCGGTCGAAATGCGAGAAGCGGCAGAGGCTGTAGGAACCTCGTTTATAGATAGATAGACTTAAATCGGACGACAGGTTTAGGAAATTCGAGACATCAAAAATGACCCATTTTTAAGGTGGTGCGTTAGTTTCTTGGAGTAGTGTGGTAACAAATCATAATACCAGTAAATACTAAAGAAGATAAGAAGCCAGACACCGGGAAAAAGGTTAAGGGGAAGGCCCAAGTGGAACAAGATCAGAAAACCAAAGATCAGTAACAACTTAATTCAGCAAATTCAAGACAGAAAAAAATTTATCAAATTGGCCGCCAACCTGAATCGAGAAGGATGATTGTCTAAAATGATAGTATACTTTCTTACAAAATACAATTCGTAATTTTCCATAAATAAAATTAAAAAATTATCAACAAAAAGTAAAAACAAAATTTACAATTTTAATTTTTATGAACAGAACGTAATTATTATCATTGAGTAGATATTTATACCTGTATGTTTCGCATACACAGATTTCGTTAGCAAGATACTTAACAAAACGTTTAATGAACACAAAATTTGGTAAAAATAAATTTAAAAAAATGCGGGTGGCGGACATCGTGCAGTCGGCGTTCGTTTTATCGTTAGAATGAATACTGGCGTACCCCTTTTCAAACTAATTTGTATAACATAATGTTATACATATTATGTACAAATTTACCCTAAACAATGTTGGAAAATAAGTTATTGTGGTAAAATAAGAATAATTGATGATAATAAAAACATAAATTTTACTCGAAAAAAAAAAATATGATGTATAGTCTAACTTATGACATGAAAAAAACATTAAATTTTTGATTTATACTTTTTCAATGTAGATATTCGTTGAAAAATGTTATAAATTTTTATGTGTGAAATTTATAGGTACATATATTGTTAGTTTAATTAAATTTCACTGATCTGGGGATAAGAAATGAGCGGGGCAAGAGTTTGATTCAATTCTTCTAAGAAGAAAAATTATTATCTCGAATACGCAGCTTAAAATAACTATTCTGTTTTTTTTCTGGAATCCGTCTGTTATAAACAGGTCCAGCTACTTCCTGTTGGTTTATTGTAAATCTTTCATTTATTCTTAATACCTAGTACAGAATTTCACAGTCAAGCAAAATGTAGTTGATTGTTTAAGGTTATCCACCACAAAGTCTGCAGCGAAAGTCTTCATTGCACATCGCATTGTATGTCTAGTAAGAAAGCTTTTTATGATTATGAGCTGATTGTTTTCCGTAGTATTTCAGTCCTGTTAGTACATGTATCACCAATACACATTTTGCCATGTGCCTGACAAGATACACTTTCCCAATAGTAGTTACGTTGTGTTTCGATCTAGTTTATTCCAGTCGTAAACAGTGATTTTTGATATTCCTAAGACAAGCTTTAGACGGACATATCTTTTAGCTATTCTCTATTTGCTCATCAACTATTTGATTGGTGTTTTTCATTTTGTGACTTAGTCCACGGCATTTTTAGTAGTCACTGAGGTAGCTACATCTCAAATGCTTTCAATCTTCTTGTTTAGTGTACACTAGCTCCAAACGATAGAAAAGTGATATACGTTGTGTCAAATGTTCCCAAATTGCAAAGTTGGAGCAGACTGAAATCCGACAAGCTTAAAAATCACGTAAGTATAGCAAAAAAGTGAAAAGTGTATAGTCAAAGGTTAGGTATTAAAGAATTGAGAGAAAAAATATTGAATTTCAAACAACGGGTATCCACAAGACATTTATCTTTTATGCTCCTCGTACCACGATACTGTAACAGCATTGACCTGCAACCCAAACTCTAAGTGATAGTGATGATAGTAGTGGTAAGAAGCAGAAATTAACAAACAAACAATATACTGTAGAATCAACAAGTGGAAGAACATAATTTTATCCCAGTATCAATAAATTGAGACCATAAATGCAGCGAAACTTCTGACTGGTCAACCACATAAGATGAACTGAAGATCCACATATATTTATGTAGTATAATTACCTAAAGATAGCTAAAACAAAAAGCAAATAGCAACAACCTGCTCGACAGTTACGAATAAACAACATACTAATTGACCATGTAGAATCTTATGTATACCTTGGCACCAATGTAAATGCAAAATGGGAACAGGGCACAGAAATTAAGGCGAGAATAGAACGAGCTAGAGCAGCATTTGACAACATGAAAAAGCTCCTCATAAGCATAGATTTATCTCTTCCCCTAAAACTACGTCTAATTAAATGCTACATCTTTCCGATCTTACTATATGGTGTGGGTGTACCGATGCATTCTTCGTATTTCTTGGACCGAATATGTCACCAACACAGAGGTAATCCACAGAATCGGAAAAGAGAAAGAAATCGTGAGCACAATTAAACAAATAAAACTTGAATATCTAGGCCCCATATTGAGACACGAGAAGTACCGTCTACTGCAATTGATTGTCCAGGAGAAAATAGACAGTAAGCGAGGTCCAGACAGGAGAAGACACTCGTGGCTCCACAATCTGCGGAAGTGGTTCGGGCTCACATCAGTCGAACTATTCAGAAGTGCCGCAAGCAAGATCAGAATTGCCATGTTAATAGCCAACGGACAGGGCACTTGAACAAGAAGAAGAAGCTAAAACTAAGGTACAGGGTGTCTGCGTAACTTGGAACCATATGGGAAACTTTTTTAATATCAATTTTACGAAAAAAAGTCATTCTTTATAAAGTGCTCTGCATAGTCTAAATCCTAAGACGCAATCATCAGATATCAAATTTTGTCAACAGTATACGAGGTATGTCAAAAAATATGAATTTCGCTTAAGAGCAAAATACCTTTATATTTCAAAATATCAAAAAATTTTATTATGAAAAGTTATTTGTAATTAAAAACCATATTCAAATATGCAACAACAGCCTTCTACTTGAAAAAAAAATTTCTGAAATTTTTTTAACTTACCGATTCCGAACATCATTTTTATTTATTGGACATGTAATAACTCTTTTATTAATAATTTTAGGAAAAAAAGTTATTCTTTATAAAAGTATGTGCATGGTCTAAACCTCAAGATGCAACCATCAGTTATCCAAGTTTGTTAATTTTATACGAGGTGTGTCGAATAATATGAATTTAGAAAGAATTCTAGAATTCATATTATTTGACACACCTCGTATAAAATTAACAAACTTGGATAACTGATGGTTGCATCTTGAGGTTTAGACTATACACAGATTTTTATGAAGAATATCTTTTTTCCTAAAGTTATTAATAAAAGAGTTATTACATGTCTAATAAATAAAAATTATGTTCGGAATCGGTAAGTTAGGAAAATTTCAGATTTTTTTTTTCAAGTAGAAGGCTGTTGTTGCATATTTGAATATGGTTTTTAATTACAAATAACTTTTCATAATAAAATTTTTTGATATTTTGAAATATAAAGGTAGTTTGCTCGTGAGCGAAATTCATATTTTTTGACATATCTCGTATACTGTTGACAAAATTTGATATCTGATGATTGCATCTTAGGTTTTAGACTATGCAGAGCACTTTATAAGGAATGACTTTTTTTCGTAAAATTGATATTAAAAAAGTTTCCCATATGGTTCCAAGTTACGCAGACACCCTGTATATAAAATTATAATTTGCCCCATAATATAGTATGGAAGTGACACTTGAACTCTGAACCAGCGTGAAACAACAAACGCTGATTGATAAAAGACTACTAAATACAATCTTCTGAGAAAGGTCTGATGGCAGAAGATCAGTTAGTCGCCCAATAAAGAGATGAAAGGATGCAGTAAAGACTGATCTACATAAGATGGGAGTGTAATAACGAAAGATGTCTGTATAAGATCTACAAGTGTGGAGGAAAATAGTACATGCCAAGAAAGAAGAAAAGGGAACGATAAACGAATGTCAAAAAGCATCTACATATTTTTCTTGTTCTTTGTTTTGTTTCTTTCGAATGTGTTTTCGACTTATCTACATAGTGTCTATACGTTTTAATCCACCTTATTCATTTTCTTTAAACCTTTTGATTTATTTTGTACCTGAAATATAAATAATTATTGTTTGTTATATTACGAACTTGTTTTAGAATTATCACTATTTTCATTCTCATAATTTAGAGGATACATCATACAAAACAAAAATTGTGAATTGCAGTGTCACACTAAAAAAAGATCAGTGAGAATGTGAGTAAAACTGTGAGAGAAATGATACGTTTTCTATTAGGGCACCGTTTGTAGTTTGAAGAAGAAGTGCGTAGTATCCTTTTGGCAATACCTGGGGCTTTTCCCAACGATTTCGAACGCCTGCTAATGTTTTAATAGTGTAACTCAATAACTAATAAAAATTTAACACGCACACTCACAAACACTCATCGAAATAACTAACTGTTTACATTTTAATGTTTGAGAAGTCGGGATCGCATTGTCTGCCAAATTTCAATACAATCAATGGATTTACGTATCACCAACTGTCTTCATGACTAAAGTAGCTAGAAAATATGAAATATCATTACGATCGGTGGTGATGGAATCAGGATGCACGTTTAGTGTGCACAAAAACATCAAAAGTACAAGTTCAAATCACTTACCCGTACTGGCTGGGGAGGAGGGTCTGGTACGCCCCTGCGCGTACGCTTGAGAATGGAAAACCTGCAACAAGATTGGTAAAATCTTATACAATAAGTTAGTCTGGCAGTTTTTGCTAAAAACTATATTGTATCAATAATACTGATTTAGTGGTGAGTTTCAAAACATATTGATCCATTTGAGTACATATACCGGGTGATTCATTAAGAATATCCAATCTATGAGTTGTAGATTCTAGACCTCCAAATATTAAGATTTAACCAAAATCACTTAAATAAAATGTGCCTCCTTACTGAGTTAGAGGGTGTTTTATTTAAAAATGTAACAATTATTTTTTACCAGTAGTTTAAAACTAATTGATAATATATCCTTGTCATACTTGGCAGAAAGTGTAAGTACCGTACATCCTATTAAATTATGATAAACAAATGTTTCTGGCTACTACCAGAGGCGTACGGCAGGGGACAGATAATAGTTGACCTCTCCCAAATTCTACGGCACTGGCGAAATTACGAGTTTAGAAAAATTTTTCGATTCTCCAATACTTTATATGTAAATAATATACTCTTTTTCGTAACGATAAAACCATTATTTTTCGAGATATTTAAAATTAAAAATGAAACGGCACAGTGATCTTGATTAATGCATTGAGCCTCTTCATTTTTAACCAAATATCTCGAAAACTACTAATGGTTGTATCGTTATGAATGAAGAGAATATAATTTACATAGAAAATATTGAAGAATATAAACATTTGGGAGGGGTCAAATATTGACTTTCCCCTGTCGTACACCTCTGGTAGTAGCCAGAAACGTTTATTTAACATAATTTGGTAGGGCATACAGTACCTACACTTTATGCCATGTATGATAAGGATATGTCAAATGGTTTTAAAGTACTGTACAAATAGTTTTTAAATTTTTAAATAAAACACCCTGTAACTCAATAAGGAGGCACATTTTATTTAAGTGATTTTGGGTAAATCTAGAATCTAAAACTCAGAGATTGGAAATTCTTAATGAATCATAATGAATCATCCTGTATACGAAGGAGGCAACTATTTAAAAACAGTTTAATCTTGATATTCTTAATATTAATTAAATTTTGTAAAATAGTTAAAATTTTAAAATTTTACCACAAATTCGTTTTTATTTCATTATTTATTTATTTAATAAACCCATATTAATTTATAATTATTATGAAATAAATCTATGATTTTTTATTTTATACTCGTAATAAAACAACAGAAATGGCTAGCACCCAAATTTTATTTTTCTTGTAGCATTTTGCCTATGGGATTGATCCACAATTATTGTTGGTGTAATGAAAATTACATTTCTTAAATGAAACTAATGTTTGCCGTTTTGATTTCCCCTCCAAAAGACGTCTTCATAAAATTAAAGAAAAGAAAATTTAGGTGTGAAGAATTCTGCGAAAAAAATTTTTTTCTTTGGAATGGTTCATAGTATACTGACTTATTACATAATCTTTTGGGAAAACTGGTCTTTGCATATAAATTTTTCATTTTTAAAAAAAAGTTTACCTACAAACTATTGTTTAAAAAGTATGGCATGATTCCCCCAATGATATGGTATGATTTCCCCTCCGAAAGACGTCTTCACAAAATTAAAGAAAAGAAAATTTAGGTGTGAAGAATTCTACGAAAAAATTTTTTTCTTTGGAATGGTTCATAGTATCCTGACTTATTACATAATCTTTTGGGAAAACTGGTCTTTGCATGTAAAGTTTTCATTTTTCAAAAAAAGTT
Organism: Diabrotica virgifera virgifera; assembly: GCF_917563875.1. Classification (NCBI taxonomy): domain Eukaryota; kingdom Metazoa; phylum Arthropoda; class Insecta; order Coleoptera; family Chrysomelidae; genus Diabrotica; species Diabrotica virgifera. The sequence goes on along the minus strand of NC_065452.1, from coordinate 40,651,421 downwards.
TACCTATAAACTATTGTTTAAAAAGTATGGCATGATTCTCCCTTTACACCTTCAATATATATACATATTATATAGAGAGGTTCACAATTATGGAATAACTTCATTTTTTCGATAATAGGCCACTTTGGGAAAGATTCCCAGACCGGTCAATTTTTATTTTTAACACTAGAAAGTCGGAGGGGCGAATTTGGCCCCTGTTGCGATTTAAAGTTATTGTAGTTTTTTTTATTTGAGGCAATAATATTTTCACATTTTATGACTTTTAATATTTTGATACAAAGCCTTATTTAAAACAAAAAAATATTTATAATAAATCTACCATAAAAGTCTAAAGGCGCCAAATTGGCCCAGTGAGTTATTATCGTTTTCTGGGAAATTCGACGATCCTTTCTTTCAAATTCCTGTCGAATGGGTAAAATTATATTTATGTATGTTTATTGTAAATGGTTACCCTTATACTGATCATCTACGTAATAAAGATACAATTGTTGGCGAACACAAGTGAACACAAAGATGCAATTGTTGGTGTAGAGGACCAAATGACGCGTCTTTATACTACAAAAGTAACTTCAAGACGATGGCCTATGTACGTGTTTTATAATACTCTTGCCTTGGAAGTAATAAATTCATGGATTATTTATAAAGAAATAACTGGAACTAGACTCAGTTTTCGTAAGTTTATTCTTCGGCTGTGTGAAGAATTATGGGCCCCATACCTTGTCTCCCGAAATTTGGAACTACGTCTAGCAATACCAGGTCTACCAACAACTATCACTGTTACTATCCAAAAACGAAAAAAATATCAGTTGAAAATATTTTGTAAAGGAAATCATACTTCCAATCATTGCCACGGTTGTAACAAGGCAATGTGTGGCAAATATCAAAAACTGCAAATTGTATGGTGTTCCGAATGTTTTTGATGGGCAGCGAATGTGTTAAACAATAAAAGTAAAAAATAAAGTTAGATTCTACCGTCTAGAGTAGATTTAATTTCTTTATACTGAGTTTTAACTGATTAAAGAACGTGGGGCCAAAATGATCCCTTCCGGATTTCTAGGTAGGTATGCTAAGCCAGACTTTCTAGTGTTAAATTACGATTATGTGACATATAATACCATAATAGTGACGTCATCCATTTGGGCGTGATGACGTAATCGATGATTTTTTTAAAAAAGGAATAGGGGTCGTGTGGTGGCTCATTTGAAAGGTTATTCAATTCTCTATGCAGTAATATAAACAATAACATCATTATTTATTAATTGATTTTTAAACCTGAACAAAAATAATGATATTAAAGCAATGAATTCTAAACAATTTTATGAATTAGCAAAACACTTCTTGCTGGAACACTGTTTCTATAGTATACAGGAATTTGTTTGTTTGAGCTCTTAGTGTTTAGTGTTTAGTGTTAGCTCTCTGTCTTTTTTATGAAAACTATTTGTACACTTACTGAATTGTTTTTTTATATTTTTTTATATTTCTATTTTTCATTGTATTATGTTATATTATGTGTTCTTGTATTAGTTCTTAGTTATTTCCCATGTATATCTAAGTGACTTATTTATATTGTGGCATAACATGTAGTGTATTATGTAAAAATTGTCAGTAAATCTATTTCTGTAAGGCAAATAACGACTTAGGCATCAGAAATAAGACCCGACACAGTCACAACATAAAGACTACTGGAAACGACAGAGATGCAAGTAGATACTAAGAAGAATTACTGGAAATACGCCGAGGGATCGAAAGACCAGTAAAGAGATTAGGAAGTGTGACAACCGCGCAAAAGGTGGACTGACTTCCATAGAAGTATCAATCCGCCAATGAACAAACATAATTGCTTATAAAGGGAAAGAAGAAGAAAATGACGAAGAAAAGTAAATAGCAATAGTCTTCATCATCTTCTTCTTCCTATTTTCGTATAGCCATGACTGCGTCTGTTTTTTCAATGCGCCCCCAGTTGTCGTTCAATTGTTTTCGTGATCTTTCGTCTGATGATCTTCCTATTGGGGAACCGCCTCTCGCCCCTCTTACTACCCTGTTTGTTGTCATTTGGTCTATGTGGCCATTCCATTCTACTCTTCGGTTTCTTACCCAGTTATTAATGTTCTTCACCTTGTATCTCCGTCGTATATTGGTATTTAGAGCTCTGTCCCAAAGTCTTACTGTCATACCATCGATTTTTCCCGAGGTTTCATCTCTGCTGTTTGTAGCAATGTTTTGTACTCTCTGTGTCAGGTCGTATTTCTGCCGCTTATTTCATTATTTGTCTGATCACTGTTTTGCAAAATCTGCTTTTTATTTCTTTCCCTATTACTTATTTCTCGATATTGTTTCATTCAGTCAACCAGCGGCTCTGTTTGCTTTATTCACTTGATCTTCCACTTCTGTCTCAAGCTTTCCGTAGCTAGATTGTGTGATGCTTTGATATTTAGATTCTGCAATTTGTTCTATTATTTGACTCTCCAACTCTAATTTACATCTTAGTAGGTTTGTTGTTATAGTCGGTTCGCTAAACGCAGACACAACTGGCTAGGGATTTTAGTAAGTAATTTTGCCAATTTGGTAAAATTGGTAAAAAAAATAATTACTAAATAGTTAATAATTACTAAATATATGTAGTTAGTAATTTTGCCAATTTTGGCAAAATTGGCAAAAAACAAAAAAATATCTACTAAAATCACTAGCCAGTTGTGTCTGAATTAAGCGAACCGACTATATAACCATGCATTTTGTCTTTTTTGGGAAAATTAACATGTTAAACTTTCTGGCATGCAGAATTACGTTGTAAATCATCTTCATCTTGAGAGATTAGTATTGCGTCGTCTGCATTATTTTAAGTTATTTTTCTCCCATTTGGTATCCTTTATTAGTTGCCCATTTTTTTAATTTTTCATTCATGATCAAGGTGAACAATAGACGATTCAGGAAATCTCCCTGTCGCATCCCATTTCCAGCTTCAATTGGATCAGTTAGTTCTTCTGATTTTACTTTTATTGTGTTTTTCTGGTAGATATTTTCGATCGTTTTGATTATTCCCACTATTCCCAGAGGTATATCTTTTGCGTATAATAAATGGATATCGTCCGTTAATTTGACCCAGTCATATGCTTTCTGAGGTCCACGACACATAAATATGTCGGCTTGGTGTATTCCCATGATTTCTCTTGCACATGAAACTATTCTAATATCAAAATTTAGATAAATCTTTAAAATTATAATTTGAAAACGGCTGTCCAGCTAAAAGACAAAATGTTTAATAAATAGCGAGTTTTATTGTGCTTTATTTATTTATTTATTTATAATAAATTGTGCTTTATTCTTAAACGATATTGTAAAAATTGAGATGAAAAAATTAACAACAGTACCTATTGAATTTGATGTAATCAGTTTGTTAACAATGAAGTTGTTTACTTTTAATATATCTATATTAATGTTTAATAAGATACACACATAAAAATGGTGTAAGTGGAATGGTCTCTAAATATAAAATTTTTTGTTATATTGGTTGAAGATATTATCTTATCAAAATTTTTTAATATATCGGTTGGTGTTTTTGTTGATCTTAAAAAAAGGTAAAAAAGCTTTTTTAAGTGTATCTACTCAACTTAAAAGTATATTCTGTACAATTTTTGCTGCAAGTGTAGTTAGAATTTGTTGTTATTGTGGTTTTAACTAAGTTCATATCCAAAGAAATGATCTTGATCGTGAAACACAGCTACAAGCTATTAGTATGATACAGGGTGGTGTGAATATTCGCGACGTGGCAGAAGCTGTGCATGCTACCAAAAGTACTGCAGGACGGTTATGGCAGCGTTTATAAGAAACTAGTGTTGTAAGGGAAAGATATACTGGTCCAACAAGAGCAACACAACCGGTACATGACAGGTTTGTTCTCCTGTAGGCATTAAGGAACCCCAATGTTACTGCTAGCCAGTTAAGAAGTGAGCTTCAAAACATTCATAGCATTAAGGTCTCTGCTCAAATTGTCAGAAATAGGTTAAATGAGGGTAATGTTCACGCTAGACGTCTCGTTATTGTTCCAGGATTATCCTGTGGGAATCGCACAAAAAGATTAGAATGGACCCAGCAACATTAAATTTTGCAAGAAAGAGATAGACAGACATTACTTTCAGCGATGAATCCAGGTTTAGTTTAGGACCAAGGTTTAGTTTACAACTACGTTTACGAAGATCGAGGTTGTGGCGAACACCAGGCAATGCATCTCGCTCGTTCAAGAAGTTGACAGAATATCAAGGAGTAACTTTGATCGTTTGGGCTGGAGTTTCAATAAGTTTTGATATGCAAATGAATATGGAGATAATATTCTTGAATCTATTTTTCGTTCATATGCTGCACAATTCGGAGAAAATTTTATGCTGCTGCACAACAGTACACGTCCACATGTTACAAGAATCGTGAGATATTTTTTAGAGCAGAACAATATTCAGGTATTGCCCTGGCCTGCTCAATCTCCTGACTTGAATCTCATTGAGCACGTTTGGGATAATCTTAAAAGACGTGTAGAACAGCAAGGACTAGTGTCTCAAACAAGGGAGGAGCTGCTAAACTATATGCAACAGCCATGGCAACAAATTCAGCAAGCTGATATTAAAAATTTGATAAGAAGTATGCCAGATCGATATCGAGTTGTCACTAATAAAAAGAGTCGTTTTTACGCTACGGCTTATTGTACGTTTTGTGTGTCACACAAAACGTACGACCAAACGTACGTTTTGTGAATAAGCGGATTTAATTTTTTCGATTCGACAAGCAGTACGTTTTGCTGTATTCACGCTACGTCTTAGGCTACGGTTATATTGGACGCGTAGTGTGACGACCAATCAGTCGGACATAAACGGACGACATTGGTAGTGCGACTAGGTGGTCGGATTGCATGCGTTTAACTGCGACCATGTGTTCAGAAAACCGAGGATGAAGAAAACCAAGGATGAAGAAGATTTTTATTAGAAAATAATTTTTACGTCTTAAATAGATTAAATTGGATAGATAAGAATATTAGATTAAAAATAATGCAAATATCTATACCTATATTTACTGTTTTTTTTTCATTAATTTTCTGTTGCCAGGGATATCCACATCTTACGTGAGCGGCCGTGGAGTAACGGCATAAACGCTGGCCTCATACGCCAGTAGACGTGGGTTCGAGCCCTGCCAAAGACAAACCATTTTCATTTCCAATAATGACACGAGCCGTCTCACCGTGCCTCGGAAAGCACGTAAAGCCGTCGGTCCCCCTGGGCTAGTGTACATCGGCACTAGTTACTTAAAACAGGGTTAAAGATGTAAATGGCGCCGGAACTATCCGAAAGGATCTCCCCGGCAAAAATGCCATACGATATTATTATTATTATCCACATCTTACGAACCCTATCTCGATTATGATAATCTTTATTAGTTTGGTCCCATAATGTCTTTCTTTCAAATACCCCCAAAATTAATTTTTCAAGATCGGTCTATTTATTTGCCCGTGTTTGTTTCTGTCGCGCGACTACGCAATAGTACGTCCGACTCGTTAGTCGTCAGAGTACGCGTCCAATGTAGCCGTAGCCTTATTGTACGTTTTGTGTGATAGGACAAATCCTACCACACAAAACGTACAATAAGACGTAGCGTGAAAACGACGCTTACAGAGGTGGTCATACACTCTACTAACAAGAGCTTACGACTATATAGGGTGTCCAGAAACTCTACCGACAAACGAAGACAGGAGATTGCTCAGATAATTTTAAGACAATTTAACCAAATTCATCTAGTCCGAAAATGCTTTCTAAGGGAGCTAGAGCTCTTTGAAGATGGTATCTTGTAATTAGTTTTCCTTAAATACCTCCAGAACGCTTCTAGCTAGAAAAACAAAAATTGGTAAACGTATTTATCTTCTAGAGATAAGTCGATTCCATCCATTGTGAATTTCTAGTACCAATCATAGACGTTCGCTTTAAGTGGGGCAACGGTTATTTTATCGTATAACTTTTTTGTGCTTAACTTTTAAGCATTTTTGATACTGGATTATTAAATTGTTAGGTATTTTGGTACTAAAAGGTACTCTTGCTTTAAGTCGGTAGGATACACCGTTTTCTAGAAAAATCGGTTTGAACCTTTTTCGTTTCCTGAATTAGAAAAAAAAAATTAAATTATTAAATTAATTAGAAAATTATTTTTTAAAAAAAGGAGCGTATTTTCTTATTCTTAAAAATTAAAGACAAAAAAGTTATGCGATAAACTAACTGTTGACCTACCCAAAACGGACGCATATGACCGGTACTAGAAATTCGCAATTAATGAAATGGATTTATCTCTGGAATATAAACAAACGTACCAGTTTTCGTTTTTCTAAATAGTTTTTAAAAATTTTTTTTAATATTCAAAAAAAGAAAAATTTTCAAATCGATTTTTCTAGAAAACGGTGTATCCTAGAATTAAAGTAAGAGCACCTTATAGTACTATAATACCTTACATTTTAATAATCCAGACTCAAAAATGCTTAAAGATTAAAAACAAAAAAGTTATGCGGTAATATAACTGTTGCCCTACCCAAAACGGACGCCTATGACCGGTACTAGAAATTTGCAATGAATGGAATCGATTTATCGAATCTGGAAGATAAATATGTGCACCAATTTTCGTTTTTCTAAATAGAAGCGTTCTGGAGATATTTAAGAAATACTAATTACAAGACGCCATCTTCAAAGAGCTCTAGCTCCATTAGGAAGCATTTTCGGACTAGACGAATTGGATTAAATTGTCTTAAAATTATCTGAGGAATCTCCTGTCTTCGTTTGTCGGTAGAGTTTCTGGACACCCTGTATTTTTAAATTTTAGTTGAGATTTTCTGTTTAATTACTTTTTTAATTATTAAATGTTTTAAACCCTCTGTATACAATGGCCGGTGTTATTTATAATTTAACGTTAAGTAGCGTCCAGATTTGTCGAATTTTAATATGTTCCAAATAAATTATTGTCAAATTACCACTTAATTATCCTTTGATTACTTTGTCCCCTAGACCAGTTTAATGTGTGTATTTCAGACTGCTCTCATACGACCTTATTTTTGTTTTGGCGCTAAATTTGTGTGGTCATTGAAGCGGCTCGCTTTTCCCATCTGTCAGACAACAGAAAGGAGACAGCGGAGCACGGGAGCACCGAGTTAAAGACCTCCAGGTGTTCGAATGCGAGTACTGTTCATGAACACCGGGTGCGTACCATTAGGCACGGGCCAAAGACCGCCAGTGGATTGCACCAACATGGATTCCTAGTCACCCCTCTTCCTGTGTGGTACGGCACACCCGGACATCCGCATATGTGTCGCGCTCACTACACTACCTATACTAGAGGTATTGGGTATCGTTTCGTTACATTATTTGGTATTTAAACTCGGTATAACTTGTGAAACCTTACGAAGGGCCAATACTATGTTAGAGATACGAGAATAATACGAGCTACTTCTTCAACCATAATTATGTTTACCAGTAATACAGAAACATATTGATTTATAAATATACTCAAGGCATAAGTTAGGGATATAGAAAATTATGCTCATTTTCATAGTTTATTTTTTCGTGAACAGATTAACGGAATCCGCAACTTTTTTTATTATCTTAGATATTTCTTTAGTCTTTACACAGTTGTGCAAAGGTTTACTCAAACTTCTTTTTTGTACTTATACCGAGTGGAAAAAAGAAATATTTTTCTTATGTTAAGTTTGAGACACCCTGCAGGGAGGACGAGGTACAAATGTGAGTACCTATGCATCAGAATTGTATTGTAGTCTTATGTTTTGTGAACATTTTTTTGAATGTTCCTGATATCTTTAGAAACAAAGAAAATAAGTGGTTTTACTCATTCACATGTGTTTTAACTGACACTAAATTAACAACAAAAAGTAACAGTTAAGTTCTTATCGACACCTATAAATCGAGATTGCTTAATGGAGGCTCTGTGATGTTTTGGGGTGGAATTTCCTTGAGAATAAGTACGGCTTTGGTATCTACGTGGAGGCTCTTGAACTAGCAAGATGTACATTACACATATTTTTTGTTTGAACACTCTATTTCTTTCGCACTATATTGTTATGCTCTACTTTATCTATTTATTTAGATTGATTAGCAAATACTTAATTTAATTGATTACTCAATTATTTTATTTACTGCCTATGTAAAAACTAAACTAAATTCAAATTAAATTTTCCAATCAATTTTATGATCAGGGCTAATTTTGTATTTGATACAATACCTGTGATCTGTGGCTTCTAGTATTTCTAGTTGCTTACTTCTTCCAGGGTGGAAACAGGGAAATTGAAAACACTCAAAATCATATAAATGTAATCTATTGTTTTTATCAAATTAGCCGTGTACATATGATTCAAAAATTACTAAAATTTAACTTTGTTGCAACAATCTCTAACTTAATAAATTATACTCTAACTCTGATATCTCCTTGTTTTGACAAAAATATTTATTTAATTAATTTCTTATTTACTCATACTAAATTGAATGAATGTTGCTTTTCTTCTTTTGAATTTATTTCTCAAATTTGAAATGACTAACTGCGTAAAAAAAATTGTTCAATAAACAAATAAACAAATATGGTTTTGATATAAATACATTTTCTCCATTCCGACAAATGATTTGACTAACCTTTTGTTTCTTCACTCCCTCGTTTTCTGGATTGCGCCGTCCTTGATTCTCCCAACACGTACTCTCTGGATGTTGCGAAAAAGTCCCCCTCGTCAAAACTGCTTCCAAGAAAAACACACAGGACTTGCTCGAATTCTATTACTCAGTTTTCCTTGCTCGATATCTTGTGCACAAACGGATAATAATCAGCTACTCGTTCTAGACAAAACAAAGGAATCTCCCTCGGACCAGGAAAATTAACTCTTCAACCGGTCGACAATTTGGTTTCAACTTGATCCTGCTCGCAAAGGCTGATCACACCACTCTACACTGATTACACACTTTTAAAACTCGACTGCCTTCTATCGATGTTCATTACACAGTACCCTTATTTCTCTCTCAAATTCAGACTCCAACATTCATTATCCCTACTCCCGATATTTCCATCCAATCAACAACAACCTCTCTCTCAAACCATTTATTTCTTAAGAAACCAAATATTCTTCCACATAACTTTTCCAATTTGTCAAATTTCAAGAGATATCATAATTAGTTCTTTTCTACTTTCTACTTTTACATCTAAAATCTAATGCAATTTGTTTACCAAATTAAAAACCTTCCAGGAAAGATCTTAAAAACGTTATTGTTCCCGTCAACGCTCTGTCCACTTTCTAATCACCGAATTGTTTGTTAATGTCCCGTCCATTTCGCCGAATAATTATCACTGATCGTTTTCATTTTTCCGAAACACTTGTTTGATAGCAAAATTAAATTTATACAATTTTGGTCATATACAGGGTGATGAAAAACTATGATCTTATGGGTTTTGATATAAATTTAATTTTTTTGAATTTCTTTAAAAAAAACAATTCTACAGCAATATATAGGAACTAATTTCATGCTTAGCAGTACCTTAGCGGTATGATAAGACATGGCCTCCTCACGTATCGCATGTCGTCAGTTAAAACACATATTAATGAGTAAAACCGTCTAGTTTCTTTGTTATTAAAGATATCAGAGAGATTAAAAAAATTAAATGTTAACAAAATATGAGCGTACAACATAATATCGATGTATCTTTGTACCTTTTCCTCCCTACAGGGTGTCTCAAACTTCTGTTTCGGTTAAGACACATGTTAAACTACAAAACCGTGTATTTTCTTTGTTTCTATACATATCAGCGACATTCAAAAAACAAAATGTTCACAGAACATAAGACTACAATGGGATTCTGATGTATACTCATATTTTTACCTCGACCTCCCTACATGGTGTCTCAAACTTAACATATGAAAACATTTTTTTTCTTTAACATGGTATAAGTACAAAAACTAAGTTTGAGTAAAGCTTTGCGCAACTGTATAAATACTACAGAAAAATCTAAAATAATAAGAAATATGAGCGGAATCCGTTAATCTCTTCACGAAAAAATCAACTATCAAAATGAGCAGAATTCTCTATATCCCCAATTTATGCCTCACACTACCTATAGTTGACAACATTGGTAATAGATTTGTCTATTACATGTCTGCTAAAACTCAGGTAGTAAAAAAATAAGTATAAATTAATATAATCGAACTAGAATTAACAATATATCAGATTCAATAAAATTAATATTCAATCGGTATAATATAAAAAAAAACGATAATAAATAAGTAGGGGGTTAAAATAAGTAGGGGGTAGGGGATAATTCAACATTGAGAATACAACATTGAGGGGGTAATAAACTTTACTTACTTGGGATCCCTAGTCACGTCTGATAATAACGTTGCGGAGGAAGTGAAGAGGCGAATATTAATTGCCAATAAAAGTTACCATGGCCTAATTCGGCAACTCAGATCAGATAACGTCGCAAGAAAAACAAAATGCCAAATATACAAAACCTTTATAAGACCGGTACTCACATACGGCTCAGAAACCTGGGCACTCACTAAAAGAGGGGAAACATTGCTAGCCACCTTTGAAAGAAAAATCTTGCGACACATATTATAAGGGCACAAAAGAAAACGAAGGAATCTGGAGAAAGAAGGTACAACTTTGAACTATACAAAATATACCAGGATCCGGATATCATAACATTCATTAAAATAGGACGACTGCGTTGGATGTAGACATGTAGAAATAATGGAAGAAGGCGAAATACCAAACAAAATATTCAAACAGATGCCAGTAGGAAAAAGAACAAGAGGAAGACCGAAGCTGAGATATTTAGAACAAATAGAAAATGATATAATAACTTTAAAAATAAAAAACTGGAGAAAAAAGCACGAAACAGATCAGAATGGAGAAGAATCCTGGAACAGGCCAAGACCCAGAAAGGGTGTCGAGCCAGTGATGATGATGATGATGATGATGATGAATAACTAAGTAGTCACAATCTTCATGTTTGAGACATTTATTCATTAATCATTACAATCTCTAGGGATTATAGGTAACCCCATGGCGTTAAACATCCTATTCCTGAGTGAGCTGGATATTACACCTGGAGCATAGTGATTTGCAATTAGTTATCCTTCTCAACATATCTGATTGTTTGCGTCTCTGTGTATGTTCTATTCATTCTAAGTGAAGACATTTTATGTATCTGACTATATTTTCTCCCTTTGATTCTTCTTCAATTTAGGCATTTGTGTTTCTTTTTCTTTCTCTCTCTCTTGTTACATTGTGACCCAGTATTTTTCTCTTTATTTCTCTTTCAAATTTTAGAAGGCTAGTTTGAGACGCACGCATTATTTATTAGTCTAGTCAGAGTGCAGAGTGGCTCAAGTAACCAATGCTTGAGCCACTCTGCATCTGAAAATATTTAAATAAAGGAAAACTGTAATGTAATAAAAGCGTTTTGGTAAAATTGTGGATTGTGGGTTAAGCCACTGTTGCTCTGAGCGCCTCAATTATAAAATTGCTGAAGAAGTGTGAGAAAAGCACAGGAAGGAAGATACAATAATTATTAATAAATGAAAATTACATTAAATTGCGAATAAAATTAATGACCTCTTTTGACCTGCACTAAACCAATGTTATGACCCAACCACCCCATTTTACGTTATTTTTTTTTATGTATTTAAAATCTCTCTTTTATCAGTGCCCGTTTAAAATTGTTTCTGCTCATATTACATTAACAACTGTTCCATTTCTGCCATCTCTAACCGCGAGTAATCCTATCTGTTGTTTACAATACGACCAAGCCCTATACAGAAGGGGTAAATTTTGTGAGTAAATATAACGGCAGACTTAAAAAAAGTAGGTATATCGGCCAGTTGGTACCTACTTGATTATTACAGCTTGTATTTTTATTTAAAAAGAAAGTGATTAAATATTTTTTAAAAACAGGGGTAAAAATATAGGGTATTTAAATAACGGAAATATCTTTAGAATGGTATTTAAATGTTGTTTTGCTGTACACTGTACCTATAATAATTATATTTTCTTTAAAAATTGATGTTTTGACGTTTCGATTTAAGTAAAGTTAGAAAGAGTTAACAATATCACCTATTTGGGCGCCAATTTTACAGATCCAATAACTGAGATATACTTAAACAAAGAAATATGAATACGCATTGAAAAAAACAGAGCCGCCTTAAAGAAAATTCTGATTATTACATTACATTCATTCTTCCTCTAAGGTGCCTTCTCCATTTGGACCAAGAGCTAGCAACGTCGGAAAAAAATGATTTCAAGACGGCTGATTCTTTCATATATTGTTCCCTATGCTTCCTGAAACACCGTACCGGCCATCTGGCTACTGATACAGGTTGCGTTCATTACTGCGCAGCACACTTGTACAGGTAAACATATCGAATTTAAAATTATTATAAGACGAAAAATTTTTTGTCATTACTTTTTAAACATTATTAGAAATATGAAATGTAATTGCCAGACATTTCTGTGGTTTAAAAAGTAATGAGAAAAAAATTTTTCGTCCTAAAATAATTTAAATTCAATATACAGGGTGATTGATGAGTGTGATAAAGCTCAGTAGATCCGCTATAGTAATAGATAGCAATACAAACTCTCCGTTTATTCAGGACGACTAAGAAGGTACAAAATGAGTAACAACCGAAAATCCGACAATGCCCTTTTTGAGACTGCTGAGAAAGCCTTCTATCGAAAACTCAATTCCACCGTAGAAAATTTCGATAAGTCTTACCCAAGCCAAGAAGAAATTCATTAGTTTTGGGGAATCAACTTTCCACACCAGCTGCTGTTAACAACAATGCTGGATGTATAGAAGATACGACACAGAACTGCCAACACTACACTACTACTCTCAACGAATCCTTCACCACTGAAAAAGTCTCAAATATCATCAAAGAGCTTCATGACTGGAAATCTCCTGGACCAGACGGAGTTCAAAACTTCTGGCTTAAGAAGTTTTGGAGTGTTCATGATTGCTTATCAACACTAATTAATAATGTTATTTCTAATCCGCTGGAAACACCATTATTTCTAACTCAAGGAACCACTTATTTAATACCGAAGGATCAAAATAATACCCAAGATCCAGCCAAATACCGCCCAATTACTTGTCTTCCAACTTTGTATATTGGTCACATCCTGTGTAGCCCGGCGTATCTACCAACACTGTGCACTGAACAATATCATATATCCTCAACAGAAAGGATGCGCTAGAATTCCATGGGTTGCTAAGAACAGCTTATCATCGACTCAGTCATTTCTAACCAAGCATATTCCAAAATGAGGAATTTATTTACTGCCTTCATTGATTACAAGAAGGCCTTTGACTCAGTACCGCATGAATGGCTTATAGATATATTGCGAATATATAAAGTCGATGATAATATAGTTACCTTTTTACAGCATATAATGACAGAGTTGGAGACTAGAATTCACCTTCAAATACCTGGTGAAAATAACATCGAAACTGAAAATATTGCAATCAGCTGGGGCCTGTTCCAAGGAGATTCCTTAAGTCCACTGTGGTTCTGTCTAGCTATGAACCCACTATCTCAGCTATTGAACTCCACTGATTTAGCATCAAAAATAACAACAATGTGGTGGCCAAGCTTAATCATCTGTTGTATAAGGATGATTTGAAATTAATGGCTTCCACTCGAAACCAACTAGATGAGATGCTAAGAACTGTAGAATCCTTTTCAAATGACATTAATTAGTATGCACTTCGGACTAGACAAGTGCCGTGTTTTAAATATAGTCAAAGGAAAGGAAAAGTACAGCCCAGAGGATTCGATATGCAAAATGGCCAGAACATCGAGGCCATGGTTGAAAACGGTATGTATAAATACCTTGGAGTAAAGCAAGCGCGGGAAATTGACCATAAGCAAATAAACACTGAGATAACTGCGGAGTTTATAAGAAGGGTAAAACAGCTGCGTCGTTCACACCTTAACAGTAGAAATTTGTTTAAGGCACTAAACACCTTCTCATGTTCCGCACTTAGCTATTCGTTTGACATTGTTAAGTGGACAAAAACGTACATAGAGAAAGGCACAAAAACACCATCCTAAAAGTGCAGTAGAAAGACCGACATTACCACGGAATATAGGAGGAAGAGGATTTATGGATATAGGTGAGCAAATAGAGAAACAAATTGCTAATTTAAGAACTTATTTTCAGATGCAAGCTGAGACATCTACTCTACATCTCGCTATCTGCGCAGTAGATGACACAACACCGATCAAACTGAGGGAACTAGAAATGCGCATAAACCACCTCACTAAAGTCGAAAAAATGCGCACCTGGATGGATAAACCTCTGCACGGACGACATTCCAATGAGGTCAGCCAAGACTATGTCGACAATACAGCTTCGAACTATTTGTTGACATCAGGAAAGATGTTCTCTGAAACGGAGGGTTTATTACTAGCCATTCAGGATCAGGTTATACCAACCAGAAATTACCTGAAATATATCGTTAAAGACCCTCAGGTTCAAAACGATAGATGACGATATGGATGTCAAGTCCAAGAAACCATCCAACATATTACAGGGGGCTGCCAGGCATTTGCTGCAACCGAATAAAAGGAACGGCATGACGCATTGGGAAAAATCCTTCATCAGGAGATAGCTATGAAGCTGGGACTTCTCCAAACGGATCATCTCCCATATTATTAATACGTCCCTGAGAGTATGCTTGAGGATGGCAACTACAAGCTATACTGGGACCGCACTGTGCTCACAGACCAAAGAGTGGCACATAATAGACCAGATCTCGTACTAGTTAATAAATTAACCAGACAAACAACACTAACTGATGTGGCGATACCTAACAACAATAATCTACGTAGCAAATTTACTGAAAAGATCGCCAAGTACAGAGATCAGGAAATTCAAATACGAAGACAATGGAGAATGCAAAGTACCCAGATGATACCTATTATTATGTCTACTACTGGAGTCATTCCGAAGAACCTCCTCGAAAGCATAAAAAGGCGGGGTCTAAATGAACATCTTTACAAGACCATGCAGAAAGCTGTACTACTCGCAACGGCCAGATGTGTACGAAAATTTTTGGGAGATAAACCTGCATACCAAGTCACCTAGGGCTCGATAACATGGAAAGAGTCCCACCAGAGCTCAATCCTTTTGATACCGTAGGTATCTGGGATGAGTCAATTTTCCCCTTAGAGGGAGTGTGAGCCGTATGGCTAAATCTGGATAGCAATAAAAGTTAATAATAACAATTGTGGTAAACTTTCAGCTTCACATTACGAAATTAGTTAGATTGTTACAGGGTGTTCGATAATATAGTGGCAGACCAAACTTATGTTTTTTTAAATATAACACCCTATATTTTATTTTATATTCGAAATCTTCTTAAATTCCCCATCACAAAAATATAAAGGTTTGTTATGTTATATAGGGCTTTTACAAAATTGTAACTAATTTTTTATGAAAATCGTAACAAGTTCAGCTCCCTGTATAAATAAAAACAAGCACAACAGCGATGGTTTATTGGTGCCATATTTTTTGTTGATTGTTGAAAATTTTTAAGAATTGTTAATATTGCTAATTTTTCTTATATCAAATACAGGGTAAGTCAAAACGCAAGTACATTCTTTTCTCAGAAATTTTAAATGGAACACCCTATTTTTTATTACTATCGAAAAATATCATTACCGTACTTTAATTTTTGTAAAAGATTCCCTATGCCTAAATTTGTCAGTTTTCGAGATATTTTCATTTTTCAGAGCAAATTATTAATTAGGGTGTTCTATTTAAAATTACTGTGAAAATAATGTACTTGCGTTTTGACTCATTCTGTATTCGATATAAAGCAAATTAGCAATATCAACCATTTTTATAAATTTTGACAATCAACAAAAATATATGGCATCAATAAACCATTGCTGTTTTGCTTATTTTTATTTATACAGGGAGCTGAACTTATTACGATTTTCATAGAACATTGGTTATAACTTTGTAAATACCCTGTATAACATAAGAAACCTTTATATTTTTGTGATGGGGAAGTTAAGAAGATTTCGAATATAAAAGAAAATATGGGTTGTTCCGTTTAAAAAAACAAAAGTTTGGTCTGCCACTATGTTATCCAACACCCTGTAACATTCTAACTAATTTTGTAATGTGAAGCGCAAAGTTAGCTACAATTTTTGTTATTAACTTTTATTGCTATCTATTACTATAGCGGATCTACTAAGCTTTTTCACACTAATCAATCACGCTGATTTTGTGTTTACCTGTACAGGTGTGCTGCGCAGTAATGAACGCAACCTGTATCAGCAGCCAGATGGCCGGTACGGTGTTCGAGGAAGCATAGGGAACAATATATGGACGAATCAGCCGTCTTAAAATGATTTCTCGAAGACGTTGCCTCTTAGGCCAATTAATGAAGGTCGGCTATAACTACAGCAAATTGCGATCTTGTGTGTCCATGCCTGTCCGGTCACTTAGTCCAGTTCTTCAGCCTGGAGCATTTTCTTCTTACTGGACCTCTTCTTTCTACCACTTTTACTTCCATTATAAGTCGTAAAAAGCTGTATCTTTCTCCTCTGTAGGTATGTCCTAGATAACTCGTTTTTCTGTTTTTTACGATATTTAGGAGTTCTCTCTCAGTCCCCATTCTTCTCAGTACCTTGTTGTTGGTCACATGCTCTGTCCAAGAGATCTTCAGCATCCTTCGAAAAACCCACATCTCACAGGCGTCTATACGCTTCATACTTGCAATTCCGAGAGTCCATGGTTCCAGTCCTTATAATGTTTTTACAAATTGGTATCGGATATATAACGATAAGGTAGAGTTTATTAGGAATTTTTGAAAAGCGGACCTAGCATACTCTATATGAGCACGTATTTTGACCTCGTGGTCAAGACAAGATCGTTTGTTATCCAGCAATGACGATACTGGAATCTTTGTACGGGTTCTATCTGTTTGTTATAGATACAAATTTATAATTTCGGCATTTGGGTCACGTGTAACAGTCATTACTTGTGTTGTTTTATTTGTGTTTATATTCAGCCCCTCTCTGGTTATGACATTAATAAGTCGTTGCAAACCCTCAGCACTGTCCGCAAGAATAACGGTGTCGTCTGCGTATCTTTGTTGTTTTCGTATTCTCCGTCGAATTTTATTCCTTCTTCAATATTTTCGAGGGCAATTTGAAATATCTTTTCGGAATATATTAAATAATAGTGGAGAAAATATTGACATTTTTGATGTTAGACGATTGTCTATTTTGACTGACGCCAATTGATCCCAATATAGGATTTGGATAAGGGCCATATTGTTATGGGCTATACCATGTTGCGTTAGGGTTTCTATGAGTTCTGTGTTTTACTCGATCAAATGCTTTTCCGTGGTCGATAAAACAGAAAAACACGTTTTTCGCTGATCTCAGCATTTACACTCAATACATATAGATATTATATTAAAACTTTTTTGCCATGGAGAGCTAGACAGTGTGACATGTAGAGCTAGACACTTACGAGAGACACCAATGAAAAATTGGAGAAAAGGAGAGAAAAGGTAAGATTCAGGATTCAAGACCCAAAGGAAGGCCACGGAAAAGATGGGAGGACGAATACGCGTAGAATGCGTAAATTTGCTAGATCTGAGATCTTGCAAATCGGCGAAGCACGTCATCTTCAGGGCTTCCGGTATCTCAGCCTCCTGAGGCTCCAGACACTACACTGTCTACTCAATACTTTACTACTCAATCCAATGTATGCATTGTAGTAAGTAGTGAGTGTAAGGTCTGGAGCCTCAGGAAACTGAGACCTCGGAAGCCCTGAAGATGACGCCAGAGAGGACGTCGAAAGCTCGGCCTTGAAACCAACGACGCTGTTTAACCCGGAAGCCTGGTGAGTTTAATTTTCATATTAATTCTTTTATTAATATTGATTTTAGCTTTAAGTTTCATTCAGCTAAATAAAAAGAGAGTCTATTAATTACTCTCTTCCATATTTTGATGATGTAATTAATTAGTTTTGTGGTCCTGTATTTTGTGCATTGTTGTATGTCTCCCTTGTTTTTATAAACAGGTACTAAATATAATGCTTCCCGCTTCGTCTAGCATTTGTCTCACTTCCATAAATCTATTAGATAAACCTGTTTGCCAGCTTGTTCCTGTTTCTACATTTCTACCAAAGCAGTTCATGCTCCCTCCGGAATATCATGTGGTCCAACTAAATTACCTTTATTTTTTAAGCTCTTGAACAATTTCCTCGTTTGTTATTTTGGTAATGATTTCTGTTATTTTATCCGTTAGCTTAACTAGCTTTCTGTCAAATTCTTAAACCTGTCTATTTTGTCATCAATGTCGCTTTTTCTAAACTTTTGTAACCATTCCTAGGTAATTGAAATAACCCACTTTTCCTAGTAGCTCGATCAAAGAAAATAAAGGAAGGATGAAAATTTGGGAATAGGTAGTTGAAATTGCCTATTACTATATAAGAAAAAGTTTACAATTCTACATCCTCTCCATTTTACAAAATGGAGGGGAATACCCCCTTCTCGGGGGTGAAAAAATATAGTTTCAAAATAAGTCCGGGATTGGATAAAACGACTAATTCTAAGCAACTTTTGTTCTATAGAGTTTTTTCACTACCTAAGGCAATACTTTTCGAGTTATTTGCGAGTGAACATGTTCATTTTTAACAAAGAAAAACATGTTTTTGGACGGTTTTTCGCAAATAACTCAAAAAGTAAGTTTTTTTGTCGAAAAAATATTCTTAGCAAAAATATAGCTAATAAAAAAGTGAAAGAAATGGTGTATGCCTATAGTCTGTAGACCCAGTAGAAGCAGAGTTGTAGCTAATGAAAAGTAAGTTCTTCTTCGTCAAATTTAAAAATCGAATATTTCAACGTGAAATAACCAAAAGGTGGATCACTTTTCGGGGAAAACTCATTATAACTTTTTTATAGTGTTTAGAAAAAGGTTTATTCTTGTTTAAAAAAAAACTTCTAGCATTAAAAGTAAGTAAGTTACGCTCAAAATATTGTTGGTTCTTTTTATTTTTTGGTAAAAAAAAATCGCGAAAATCACCCCCTAATTAGCATCCAAATAAAATTAATCGTTACCGCTTCACAGGTTACTTTACTTAGGTATTGTTTATATGATATATATAGGTCCTAAGTCTCATTGGTTCAAAGCGCTCAGTTTTGAAAAAAGTTAGTTTTAAAATAATTTTTTTTAATTTTGAAAAAAATTCCAATTTTTTTCATTTACTAATAATTTATTAGTAATACCAAAAATTTCAAAGAGTAATAAAATGTACGTTTTGCTTTTCTGAATATTTTGGATTTCTTGTTTTCCTGTTAGACAAAAATTGGTTATGCTAAGGCTGTTCAAAATTCGCATACACTCGTGATTAGTGACTCGTTCAAGCCATTTTAGCTACAGCCTTTTAAAAAATAAGCACTTTGAACCGATGAAACTTAGAGATCATATAAAGAATACATAATCAAAGTAGCCTATGCAGCGGTAACGATTAATTTCATTTGGATACTAATTAAAGGGGGATTTTCGCGATTCGTTTTCGAAAAACAAACCTTTTTTAAACACTTGTAAACACTTTTAACACTTTAACAAGTTGTAATGAATTTTCCACGAACAATGCTCCGTTTTTTGGTTATTTCACGTTGAAATATTCGATTTGAAATTTGACGAAGAAGAACTTACTTTTCATTAGCTACAACTCTGCTTCTACTGGGGCTACAGACTTCATGCATACACCATTTTTTTCACTTTTTTATAAGCTATATTTTTGCTAAGAATATTTGTTTCGAAAATATACTTACTTTTTGAGTTATTTGCGAAAAACCGTTCCAAAAACTTGTTTTTGTTTGTTAAGAATGAACATATTATTCACTCGCAAATAACTCGAAAAGTATTGACTTAATGAAAAAAGTCTATAGAACAAAAGTTGCTTAGAATTAGTCATTTTATCCCACTCCGGACTTATTTGAAAATGGTGTTTTAAATGTATATTTCACCCCCCGAGTAGGGGATATTGTAGAATTGTAAATTTTTTCTTATATAATAATAGGCAATTTCAACTAACTATTTCCAAATTTTCATCCTTCCTTAATTTTTTTGGAGGTTTTCGTAAAGTTTTGTGTTCTTTGATCGGGCTATAGTGAATGATCGTGAAATACTATTTTTGCTTTTAAGGGAGATCAACAGGGAGATAGCTTAACACTACTCTTCAACTTATAAATCGTAGAAGGCATTAAGAAAACAGAACAAGGATACCTATGTTTGTTTGGCAACAAAAGCATTGTCGTTATTTAACTCGTCTTTTGGAAAATCTATTAAAATAAAGAAATGGTAATAAAATATCTCCTCAGGTAAACAATAATCAGTTTTATGCTTCTCGTGTAAAATGTTAACATGCGATTTATGTGGTTTATTAATTAGGCCGACGATAAAAAAAACTACACCTGCGTCTAGGCCGATATAAAAAAATTTAAAACTTTATGCTGTAAACGCGATAACATTACAGTAGACGCCTTCTTAACCGACCTCCCTTTAACCGACCGTCGGCTTAACCGACCGACCCTACTTCTTTTTGGATGATACTATTTTTAGATTAGAGGTCATACAAGTTTCATAATTTGTCTTGTGAGTGATATTGTTAATTACATATGTATATACACATCGACGTTCGTTTCACTTTATGTTTTGACTTAATTTGTTTGAAAATGAATCGTGACCCATGGGAAAAGTTATAGCGGACGGACTATATTTTATATACATACTACTTTTTTGTTTATAGATCATAAAATATATATATTTTTAATAGAGTTACATATGTAATGTCTTTCTGAGGGTGGTTTTAAAGATTTTCTGTTTAACCGACTTTTTGATTTAACCTTCATGGTCGGTTAAGAGGGAGTCTACTGTATTTATATTTTAACTTTGGCAGACACTGTAGAGATGCATATTCTAATAGTGACACATAGAGAGATGTCACAAGTTTTGTTTATATATCTACAACTGCATATAGTTGTTACTTACAACTGATAGTTTAGAAATAACAAACCCCACAGAAAAAAAAAATGGACAGGAAAAAACATTTGATGACGGAAGAAACTTTAAACCTTGCAGAAGAAAGATGAAGCGGCACATCAAATTCAAGTCAAAAAGAAATAGACATCTATAGACACCATAAATGCATCTATAAAACATTTGTGCGGACAGGATAATTTCAGGGATTCCATTTAAGATTTTAAAGTTACCCACACCCCACCTCCAGGGGGTACAGGGGGGTGGTGTTTGATGTCATTCGATAGATTTTTTAAAATGATTGAAAACTTATTTTCAGATCCGATGTTCATTTCGCGAAATATTCAACCGTTTCGCTACCTTTGGGGTACCCTGTATATTTTTAGTGGGAAAAGTGGCTCTAGATCTGTTTTAAATAATATATTCCTACAGCTACGTTAGAAACATCTAAGATACTTACCAGCTGGCACATTTCCCCTTGGTTTGGCTCCTAATATTGCTAAATTTACATTTGCTTTTCTTCCGTCTATGATGGGGTTAGGTTCTTTACATGCCCTTTCTGCTGAAGCCCTGTCGCCCATTATCACCTGCAAATAAAGATAAAATTAGTAGTAAAAATCATTATATAAAATAATGTACTTAGAAAGAAGAAGTCTAAACATTAATTAATAAACCTTTAAAGTTTATTTTGCGTTAGCCCCAATACTGGGAAAAAGAGAACTTACACGACAGACAAGGGCAAAATTATACAATACAATTATACAATAATGGTGATATACAACTTAACATAATCTGCTATGCAGACGATGCAATACTAATCTCTCAACGTGAAGATGATTTCCAACGTATGCTGGACCAATTTAATATAACCACTAGAAATTTTATCATGTTAATTTCCCCAAAAAAGACCAAATGCATGGTTATAATATACATGTTACAGTTCAAGTTGATTCTCAGTTAGAGTTGACTCCAACTAGATGGAGTCAACTCCAACTGAAACGAGCAGTAAAAGTTGATTTTAAAAATTTAAATCAACTTTTACTAATTGAAGTTGACTCTTCCTGGATCTATTCAGTAATGATTATACGAGAATCTCAGGTGCATTTTTGATGAGTGTGCGTTTCTTTGTTTTGACCGTTTTAAATACTAGTCCAGAGAAATAAGGTTTTTGTCGGGACACTTGAGCAGCCAGGTTGTAAATGGGTTTTTTGGGTTCTATATACCTAATACATTATACATACAAAAATGCCCGTCACAGTTGGGACGAGAATTTTAGTTATTAACAAATAAGGGTCAAAAATGGCAATTTTTTCGTTTAAATTGCTACAGGTAAGAATAGAATAATTAAATATCTTATTTATAGTATTCTTCTCTTAACAGATGAGCCAATGTTTAAAACGGCAGTTTTTTAATTTTGGTCCGATCATTTGTTGCTTCGAAAATTGCAAAATTATACTAAAATGTCTAAAATACAAAAATTGCTATAACTTTCGCGATAGCGACCTTACGACTTTTATATTTCACAAAAAGTTGAGTCAAAGAGTCCATATATTGCACAAAAAATTTTAAGACGATTCGTCAATTAGTTTAAATTTTATTCAATTTGTTTTTCCCAAAGAGCTATTTTTTGTAATGTTATTGTTCAGAAAATAATAATTAAATAGAAATTCTGTGAAAACCACATGAAAGAACAATAGTGTTTTTTTGAAATTATTGAAGAAAATCATTAAAAAGTAGTTTTTGTCATTACGAAAACATTTTACTAAAGTGGAGTCATTGTTGGTTTGTAAACAATGTGAATAGCTTTGTTAGTATTGACTGTAGAGTAAATTTACCTTGGAATTTCAAAAGCTGGTATTTTTACACAAATTTTCAAAAAAAAAACCTTTTCGCCTAGGTTAATTACGGTCAAAGTTAGCCACTTTTATTATTTAATTTACAGTTACTTCAATATAAATAAAATTCTCCTGTAACAGTGTTAGTTACCATACCACTCCGAAACGACTTGGGCAATTTTTATGAAATTTTACAATTATATCCTATGGGACTGAGAATAGTTTTTAATCTATTTCTCATACCCATAAGTTATACGGGGGTTGCCCCCCTGACATTTTTTTTTATTTTTTTGGACAAAATTGTCTATCTTAATTTTATATGATGTAGGATCAAAAAATACATACAACCCTTAATTTACACTTTTCCATCACCAACCCCTATTTGTTAATAGCCATCTATATATTTACATCTATAAAATTCTCCTGTCACAGTGTTAGTTGTCATACTCCTCCGAGACCGCTTGACCGATTTTTATGAAATTATATATGTATATTCGGTAGGTCTTAGAATCGGCCGTAATTTATTTTTCATATCCCTGAGTGATAAGGGGAACTCCCCCTAACATTTTGAAATGTTAAGTGGAGATTTACGTACATAACGTACTCTACAAGACTACGAGTACATGCAATTTAAAAAAATTATGATCAAAATCCATCAACAAGCTCTGGAGATATTAATCGCAACATATGTTTGAAGAATCAGTTTCATTTTTTGAGTGCACGGATTTTAATAATTCATTTCCACCGACCACAAATCGATTTCGTTAGAATGTTATTTTTAAAGCTTTATTAACAACTCTGTTGAAGTTTAAAGTTTACTAAAACTTTTACACATAAACTATATACCTTCAACTTCGAAATGGCGCTAGTTGGGTGGCTTAATTGTTATAAACAAAGTAGCTGTCAATTAAATAAAAAAGTGGCTAACTTTGACTGTAATTAACCAAGACAAAAAATGTTTTTTTTGAAAATTCGTATAAAAATATCAGCTTTTCAAATCCCAAAGTAGTTTAAATCTGCAGTCAATATTAATAAAGTTATTCAAATTGTTTATGAACTAAAAATGACCCTACTATATTAAAATGTTTTCGGAATGATAAAAATGACTTTTTAATGATTTTCTTAAAATATTTTAAAAGTATGACTTTTCTTCTTTTATATGGTTTTCACAGAATTGTTATGTCATTACTATTTTCTGAACAATAATATGGCAAAAAAAAGCTCACTGGGATAAACAAATAGAATAAAATTTAAACTAATTAACGAATCGTCCTAAAATTTTGTGTATACTATATGGACTGGTTGTCTCAACTTTTCATGTAATATGAAAGCCTTAAAGTAATTTTTACAAAATTTATAGCAATTTTTTTATTTTCGAAATTTTAGTTTTATTTTGCAATTTCCTAAGCAACAAATGATCGAACCGAAATTCAAAAACTGCTATTATAAACCTTGGCTGATCTACTAAAAGAATAACAGTATAAATAATATATTTAATTACCGTATTTTTACCTGTGGCGGCTTAAACGAAAAAACTGCCATTTTTGACACTTACTTGTTAATAACTAAATTTCTCGTCCAGACTATGACGGGCATTTTTGTATTTATAATGTATTAGGTATATAGTACCCAAAAAACCCATTTTCAACCTGGCTGCTCAAGTGTCCCGAACATGGTATATTTTTGCCTTATTTCCCTGGTGTATACTTATTAGTATAGTCTGTAACGTCGCTCCCGTTAGGTAAATTATTCTGATTCGATTTTTTGCACAAACTTACTCAAAGAAATACATCCGTATAACAATCCTTATAACAAATACACAGGGTGTCACGCGGTACCGCGGTCGAAAAATTGTTTAACCAATTTTTGTTAACCAAATTCACAAAAATAATTTTTATCTACTCTATCTCATATTATGTAAAAATGTAAAGGTTTTATTGTGTGAAAATTGTAAATATAGATAGCAGTACATGAAGAGTTTAAAGTGTGTCTGAAGTAACAATGTATTTTAAATGGGTTTTACTTTTTCGCACTGTTTTTTAGCACACTTTCATATAATTAAACATCCTTAACTTTCGCCTTCGGGAGGAAATCAGACACGCCCTTACAACGGCAACTGAAATGCTCACAAAACAGCGACCATGGAAGCAAAGATGGATGACAGAGTAAATATTGCATTTAATGGATGAAAGAAGAAAATGCAAACAGCACAAAGCAATGTACAAAGCATTAAATAGAACCATTAAACAAAAAATAAAAATTGCAAAAGAAAAATGGATAACAGAACAATGTGAAGAAATCGAAAACTTATATAAAAACATGATGACTTCCATCTGTATAAGAAACTCAAGGAATTCACAGGCACGACATACTCACAAGGACCAAATAATCTAATCAACGCAGAAGGCAAACTGATTTCAAGCCCTGAAGAACAAATAAACATGTGGGAAGACTATATAAAGGAACTCTTCTATGACATCAGAGAACCTCCTACATTAAATACCGAAAACGACGAAGGTCTTCCAATACTAAAGTCCGAACTGGAATATGCTCTACGTCAACTAAAAAACAAAAAATCTGTAGGAAAAGATGAAATACCAGCTGAGCTATTGAAGTTAATCAACGAGGAAGACTTAGACCTTCTTCTTGGACTATTTAATAATGTTTACAATACAGGGACTATCCCTAAAATATGGCTTGAATCAGTCTTCATACCACTGCCTAAAAAGAAGAACGCCAAATTATGCCAGGACTTCCGCCTTATAAGTATATTAAATAACATTCTGAAGCTTTTCTTGCGTATCATACAGAACAGAATATATTATAAAAATGTGATGAGGTCACCGGTCAAGAACAATTTGGCTTCAGGAAAGGTATGGGGACACGAGAAGCAATATTCTGTCTTCAAACTCTGGCACAAAGATACAAAGATCAGTAAGCAGACCTTTTTATCTGTTTCATAGATTTTGAGAAAGCGTTCGATAGGGTGAAGCACAAGACCTTGATAGAAAGATTGAATGACATCGGAGTCGACAAAAGAGATTCCAAAATTATAGAGGCTATTTAATGGAATCAGACAGCAATCATAAAGACCAATGGTAATACGTCAAGGCCAATTGAAATACAACGAGGTGTTAGACAGGGTTGTGTGCTATCAGCCAGACTTTTAACGTATACTCTGAGGTAATATTTGCGAACTCTTTATCGCACCCTTCAGAAGGAATCATGATAAACGGTCAGAGAGTAAATAACATCCGCTATGCAGATGACACAGTATTAATGACTGATTCGGACCATAGTCTGCAGATACTGTTGTATAGGGTTACTGAGAGTTGTGAAAAAATGGGGATGAAGATCACTGCGAAAACCAAAGTTATAAGAATATCAAGGAACAAAAATTTACCTCTTCCAATAAATATGTGAAACACCAACAGCTTGAATACGTAAGCCAGTACAAATATCTTGGTTGCTGGTTCAACAATCAACTTGATTAAAAACAAGAAGTCAAGAGCGAGATTAGAGGTAGCCCGACAGGGTTATCAAAATGGAAAGCTTATTTTGTAACAGTAGCATTAATATCAGCCTTAGATGTCATTTTCTGCATTGCTAGTGTGGTCAATACTTTTGTATGGAACGGAGGCCTGGACACAACACAACACTGATGAACAAGTTGGACGCCTTTGAACTCTGGCTTTATAGAAGAGACTTGAAAATACCTTGGACAACCCACACCACCAACGAATATGTTCTGAGGAGAATAGGTACAGATAGGGAACTGCTAAAAATCATTAAAGTCAGAAAAGTTAGCTACCTGGGACACATAATGAGAAACGAAAAGTACCGCCTCACGCAACTGACCATCCAGGGTAAGAGTGAAGGAAAACGGGGTCGCGGTAGGCGCCAGATTTCATGGTTTAGAAATATCAGAAACTGGACCGGCCTTGATTCAACATCTTTGTTTATATCCGCATTGGACAGAGACAGATTTGCCAGTGTAGTCGCTAACCTCCACTAAAGGAGAAAGCACCACAAGAAGAAGAACTTTCAACTTGTCATGGTGATGACATGTGAGCTATAAATTACAAAAAAAGTTTTGACAGTTTTGTGGTTTGACAGAAGTTTGAATTTTTAAATGTCAAAATGGTGCAATGGTGCATCTCACTCGCACTCACATTGATAGCTGCATCAATACGCTCCTAGCGCTCATTGTTAATAATTAAAAATAAATTAAAAATAATAGTAATAAAATAATAACAAAAACTTCTTCAGTATCTTGTAGGGGGGTCGTTAAAATTTTATTTGGTGACTTTCGGACTTTCATAATAATAATAATTTTTAACTTGAGTTATTAAGCCTTGAAAATAGTCATTTTCGTATTTTGCAAATTTTAAATCGCGTATAACTCGAGAACAACAAAATTTTACAGAAAAATCACAAAAGACCTCTTTTGCTCCGAATGACCCAAATGATGTAAAGAAAATTGTCCTAAATAAATTTTTTTTGTGAGTTTGTTTAAAAAATTGTTTTAAACAATTTTTCGACCACAGTACCATCTGACACCCTGTGGATTCGTTATTTGGTCGAAGAGGACCTCTTTTTTGGTAAGTTTGTGCAAAAAAAATCGAACTGGAATAATTTACCTAACGGGGGCGACGATACAGCGTAGACTAATTTGAACATATTCAGTAACAATTTCTAGAATCGGCTGTTTGTGTGAATCAGAATCAACTTTTACTAAATGGCATTGGGAAGAGTATACTTTTCCTAGTTGGAGTCTACTTTTACTAGTAAATGTTGAATATAAATCTTATGGAGTCAACTCCAACTGGATAATCAACTTAAACTGTAACATATATAACATATAGGATATGTCAAATAGTTTTATAGTACCGGGCACGCATAGTTCTTAAAGTTGTAAATAAAGAATAAATTATTTGAAAAAAAGAATACTTTAAAATATTTTGACATAACCGTGTGATACTTGGCAAAAAGTGTAGGCACTGTACACCCTACTAAATTATGTTAAATAATCGTTTCTGGCTACTACCAGAGGCGTACGACAGGGGAAAGTGAATGGCTGACCGTTCCCAAATTCTACGCCACTGATGAAACTGCTATTTTAGCATAATTTTTAGATTCTCCAATACTTTCTATGCAAATAATATACTCTTTATTCGTAACGATAAAGTCATTAGTTTTCGAGATATTTGAAGTTAAAAATTAAAAAGCACACTTATTTTGATTAATGTATTATGCTCCTTCGTTTTTAGCTTCAAATATCTCGAAAAATAATGGCTTTATCGTTACGAATGAAGAGTATGTTATTTACATAGAAAGTATTGGAGAATAAAAAAATTGAACTAAAATAGCAATTCCGCCAGTGGCGTAGAATTTCGGAAGGGTTAACCATTTACGTTCCCCCATCCACCTCAGGTAGTAGCAAGAAACGTTTCTTTAACTTAATTTAGTAGATTGTATAATACCAGCACCACTTACCAAATTTCGTGTTGTTGTCCCATGCCTGTCAGGAAATATTCAAAAATAAATAAAATAAAAGTTTAACTTTGACACCCTGTATTTCGGTTATTATCAACTTTTGTACTAAGGTAAGTTTGCTTAAATCGACCTATTTTAACCTCAGGAATCTAAGGTTAAGCTATGGCCCATTCTTTACCAAACACCCTGTACAGTGTGCTGCTCATTTGGTCACCTATGTGGTCCCTATTTTCGCAGATATTTTTTATTATCATCAGACTTTAGACCAGTCATCTTCATATCCAATTTTTTCAGATCTGGTTATTGGTATATATGCTACGTACATGCTTAAGAGTAGTGGAGCCAGAACAGATCCTTGGGATAGGCCGTTACTGAGTATACTATGTGACAGAAGTGTTCTTGTGATTTGTGCGATTTAGTTCTCTAATGACAGGAATATATTACAAGAATTTTCCTCTACAACTCAAGGTGATAGAATAATTATTAAAAAATGTTAAAAAAACATGAAATATTAAAGATTTTAATACCAAAGTAAGAAGAGGAAAATTCTGAGTTCTGATTGAAAATTATCTAATTGGAAAGAGTAATGAAAGAAGTGAACGATTTGAATGGATCTTGAGGGTGATTTAATTACTATTCTCTGATGCAAGGTCACTTAGTCTGACTACCCCTAGCATAAGTGGGTTTTCAATTATTTTTTGGATGGGCCTAAATTCTTTTTTGTTTGACGGCTCTCGGTTTTTCTTTTTTAGGATTATTAAATTAATACTCATTTTCGTCTCACGGGGGGAGGTCATGACTCCCGCAACACCCCCTTTGGATCCGCAGCTGAGTTAGAACTGTTAGATAACTTAGTTCTAATTTTATGTGGGATTAAACCACAATTGATTGTAATGAGAATTATATTTTACATTTGTTTTGACGTTTTAATTTCCATCCCAAAAATCGATATCCAGATTCCATAGATCGGGAAGGTTAAAAGTGTATTTGAAGTGCGGCTTGTGATTGAAATGATTTTGGGCACAGCAATTTATCAGAAGTTTTCTATGTTTTTTTCTTCTATTGTTTATGTCTTTACTAATTTTTTTCCATTTTGAGTAATGAAAATGAAAATAATACAAAGTAGTTCTTTAAAATAGAAAAAATCTTTTACCACGAGAATCAACACATTTGACAGGTTTAGACAATAAAATTTGCGAGAATACTATACACTGTGTCCGTAAAGTATGGAACAAATTATTTTTTAGCTAAACAGAGCATTTTAAGAAATATTCCTGAAACATGTCGATTTTTGATTTTAATTTGCCGTATTTAAAAATAATATTCTAATATACAGGGTGAATTACTTTCGAGTAATGACGTCACCGTCATTTTTTTTAATGGAACACCCCCATTTTGTCTCAATTTTCGGATTACTCTAGCTGAGCTCATTCCAAAAATGTATCACAGGTTGATTCAAATTGGTACAGGGTGGACAAAAATACAATAGTTTTGTGTGTGCTCATAATATTAAATTTTAATTAATTTTTGATATTAAATTAAAATATTAAATTAAACAATATCAAAAATTAATTAAAATCACAAATTAATTTAAATTTCAAAAATACAAAAATACCAATTTGAATCAGCATGTGATACATTTTTGGAATCAGCTCAGCTAGAGTAATCCGAAAATTGAGACAAAATGGGGGTGTTCCATTAAAAAAAAATGACGGTGACGTCATTACTCGAAAGTAATTCACCCTGTATATTCGAATATTATTTTAAAATACGGTAAATTAAAATAAAAAATCGACGTGTTTTAGGATTATTTCTTAAAATGCTCGGTTTAGCTAAAAAAGAATTTGTTCCATACTTTACGGACACAGTGTATAGTATATACTACCTGTTTTAGGTATACGTGAAACGTGTATTCTTTATGCCGGAATTTATGATCAGAATTTCATTTAAAGCATTTCTACTCCTGATTTTCCACAACCACGTCTCCGATTCAAGTAATATTCTTTAACTAAACATACCCATATTTCATAATATTCGACGCAACCTAAATAAAATGAAAGCTTCATTTTTGTTAACTACTTGGGTAAAAATAGAAGCTCTAGCACGCGTCTACGTACTTCGTTTGGACTATTTATTCAACTGAAAATGACCAACATAAGGAGATTACCGGTAGTTTCAAATTATACGTCAATAAATTTTCTATATGTACACATGTTGAGGTTCCGATCGATCGATAAATGGCTGCTATTTTTTAAATCGGTGCAGTAAACTGTTATTATTCAGCACTTTGAAGGTTAATAAAATAAATTAACAATATATGTACAAGAATAAAACATATTAAAACCAGTCCCGGATTAAGAATCTTGAGGCCCCTAGGCAACTAGGGGTCGACAAGACAAGAATTCTTGTCTTGATAACAACTTCTTGTCTTGTCTTGAGGAACAATCAGGAAATTTAAAAAAATCTTGTCTTGACGTTTTATTGACATCTTATATCTTGTCTTGACTCAAGAAATCTCAAGATCTTGAAATTTCTTGATTACCTGGTCCGGTGATTCCCCGGCGACCTTTTTATTGCGTTGCGTGCTAACACACGGCCTAATAGATCCCAGAATGACCTACAGAATCCAATACCAGAGCCGAAAAATACTTAAATGAGCCTAGGTCAAAAAATGCTGAGAATATACTTGATTGGTATAATAGAAGACACGAAAATGTCTACCCGTAATTATCGAAAATGGCCAAGGATTTTCTCGGAACGCTAGCAACATCTCTGTACCTGCGGAAAGGCTAGTTTCAAGAGCAGTTTTTTTTTTCAAAGTCAAAAAATCGGCTAGACGTTGACTTCATAAGAAGTATTATCTGCCTTAATTCATGGCTTATCTACTCCGGTTAAAAAATTTATGTTACATTTACATGATTTACATTTTTGTAAATCGTTTTAACAAAAAAAGTGTTCAATAGATTAAATTACGTTATTTTATGTTAAAATATATTATATTTTTCACAAATAAATACGTTTTAGAGTTTTCGTTTTTATATAGTCAAGATATTTCAAGATTTCTTGATTTCTTGACAAGAAATTTTGGTATTGACATAAAATTTCTTGTCTTGTCTTGAAATCTAAAATTACATCTTGTCTTGATCTTTTCTTGAAATTAAGACAAGATCTTGAAATTTTCAAGAAATTGGCGACCCCTATATGCAACCCAAACTAGGAGGCCCCTTCAGAAACTTTTGCCTTTTTCCTCCAAAACCTCGGATAACCCCTCCATCTGCGAGCGGTTTTCCTTTGATATTATTATATTAGTGGATATTTTGTAAATTTAAACTTAAATTTTTGTTTCATTTTGTAAAACGTGTTGCTTGAAGAAATAAAACAAATAAATAGTCAAGAAACTGTTTATTTGTGTAATTTTGCTTAAATTTTGCACTAAAAAAATATTTTAGTTTTTTTTTTTATTATAGTTACCAATAAAAAAACGATTCATTTTAAAGTATGTATAATAATTTTTCTAATAATGAAAAAAAAAAGAAGGTCATAGAAAAAGTAAAGTGTTCTTATCACATGTAATATCTATTACACACTCTGATGAATAACGATACTCGCTTTCGGCTCGTGTCGCAAACTTCATCATCGTGAGTAATACCCATCGTTACATGCTCGTTGAATAATATACCATTCCTTACTACATAATTATGTAATAATAAATAATTTATGGATTAAAAGTTTGAGTTTTCAAAGCCTTATAGTTATTACAAAGCAACTTTTCTGTTTCATAAAAACAAAACTACTTAAAATATCTTCAACTTCCAAATTTTCCAGAACATCATTCTCAATAGCCATAATTGACGGAAATGCTAATATTTTGTGCCACTGTCGAGCGATGACAGTTTTTTAACTACCCGCGCATCAAGTTATAACATAACTACACGCGTGGCGTACTTTATACGCCACAAGAAAATACACTTAAAAACAGCGGATTTGTTTATTTTTTTTTTGAAAAAATACACTTAGTTGTTTGGTATAAACCTTATTCGGCATCAGTGAATACTTGGAGTTCCTTCTCAGTAAGCCGCGTGTAGTTAAAGGTTAATAATTTTCATTTTTGAAAATGACCGTTTGCTTGATGCATTTCTTATCATTAGCATAAAATAAATCTCTTACAAGCTACTGACAAATTTCGAAACTTCGATTCGAATTTGGTCTCATAAATAGCCCAAAAAGACTATGCAGGAATAAATTTTGTTCACTACAAGTCCTAAAGATGGACTACAAAATATTTGAACTGCAATAGTTTATCTTAAATTTCAGGTTCAATATCATTACTATAGTTTTCTTGTAGTTTTGAAGCACACTCCTTTATTTGAGTATCAGTCAGTTTTAGAAAAACAAACAAAATACTAAATACTGAGTTAATGACTCGTACACTGTCAACTGACGACTCAAGATCAATAACTAGCTTATCCAAAATTGGTAGATTCGTTTAAACCTTTAACTTTTCTCCACCCTGTAGAAAAACTTCATTGAAATTAGCATCATCAAAATGTAGTTTTCTTGCTCGCGTTTGTTTTGCGCTGACTCATTTGTTGCTCTTGCTCTTACTACTTTTCTAAGAAGCCGTGCAAACTGATAGGCAGTACTGTTCCTTCTACCAAACGGCACTCATTAGAAACTTATTCTCACAACATAGGTTTTCTATGTGAACAAAAGTATGCATTGTAATGTAGTTTTATACGTCCACCATCACTTTTATGGTATTGCGCGATATTTGAATTTTTCAACATAAAATGATTTACAATTTTTATTTAAATCTAATTATTATTTTTTCATTTTGGGCCCTGCGAGACCACCTTTTGGACCAAGGCCCCTAGGCAACTGCCTGCTTTGCCTATTGATTAATCCGGCACCGATTAAAACAATTTAATGTTATGCTACTTTTTAGTGTTATAACATCTTATTGTTTCATTTATGACTGTATTTTTAGTGTCATGCTACTAAAACTTCTGATCTTCTTACAATAAAACCCTGACCCGATTCTAATTTACTCTCTTTTGACGTAGATATAACAGTGGAATTATCCTATAAATGAGCTCTTCAACCCTTACCTCTTAATAACAGCCAGATCAGTATCGCTGATTCTGTAAAATTTCTTGGTATTTATTTAGGCATCAACCTTAAATGGTTCCTTAACATCGACGTGTTAAAATAGAAAATATCCTTAGTTTGCAATGCAATAAGATTCCTGACGAGAACAAAAGAGTTCGAAATGGTCCATAGAAAGATGGTAATGATCTCTGAATCGAAATTAAATATAATGCCTTTTATCTACCCACGGTTTTACTCACGTATCGAGTACTAGGAAGCAGATTTGTTGATCTTTACCTCGGTGAATTGATATGTTGTGGAGTGCAACTATGTAGACTCCCCATGTCTCTACATCCATCACCCTTTTCCTTGCAATTTTTAGAAGGATGGGGAATAGGTATAAGAGAGAATCTGCTTCCGAACCAAGAAATCCAAAGATTTTATTATTTTTAAACATTTATTTGTTTAAAGATGGAGTCTTTTGGGTTTCGACAGTTTGCAATAAGATCTGTTTCGAAGGAAATCAATTTAGCCTCTTCCAAAATAAATCAAAACGGCAACTGGTGTACGAAAACATAAGAGAGCGACTAAGGTGGTATCTGTACTTAATGAACAACAAAAACTACAAAACTTCTTCTGATTCTCCTTCTGATTTGTGTAGGCATGACAGAGACTGCTGGAAAAGGTGGAGATGCGAGTACTGAGCAGAATTACTGGAAATACGTTGAGAGATCGAAAGAGATCCATATAAAAATTTTAAATTTATTAAATATAATTTTTTTTAATAAAATTTTATATATTATAAAGTTTTTAAATATTGTAAGAAGAATATAATTTAAGATTTAACTTAGAAAGCGGCGTATGAAAATACAAGAAAGCGACTAAGGGGGTTAGTATGCTTAATGAACAAAAATTAGCAAACTTCTGTTAATTCTTCTTCTTCTTTTTGTGTAG
Source organism: Diabrotica virgifera virgifera (assembly GCF_917563875.1). Lineage (NCBI taxonomy): Eukaryota > Metazoa > Arthropoda > Insecta > Coleoptera > Chrysomelidae > Diabrotica > Diabrotica virgifera. The sequence goes on along the minus strand of NC_065452.1, from coordinate 40,616,966 downwards.
GCATGACAGAGACTGCTGGAAACGGTAAAGATTCGAATACTGAGAATAATTACTGCAAATAAGCTGAAAAATCGGATGGGGAGTGAAAACATATTGACATACATATAATGAACTGACAACCTTCCGTGGAGGTATCAATCCGCCAATGAACAAGCAGAATTGTTTATAAACGGAAAGATGAGGCTGACGAGAAAGAATAGTAAATAGTAATAGTCTATTTCGTCAGACTCGTCCCTCTTTTTGTAGAGCCATGGCCCCATCTGTATCTAGGAGGAAGAGTAAATAGTAATAGTCTTCGTTGTCTTCCTCATATCTCTCTTTATATAGCAGGGGTGGCCAAGCTCCTCGATAGTCCAAGCCATTTTTTAAAATTTGATATTTTTCGCGAGCCACAATTAAACAAGTATTTAAAAACTGTAAAAAACGTATAAAATTTTTTCTCAGTGTTTGGATTTCACGTATTTAAGGTGAAATAAAATGCTTCATATCATTGTTTCAAATATGCAAATAATTTTACAAGCAGCCTTTACTAATTCAGGATACTTCGATTCTTCATCATCCTTCCATCTCTTTCTGGGGCGGCCTGTTGATCTTCTACCGCCTGGTCTATCAAAAACACTGTCTTTATGACTATGTCTTCCCCTGATCTGTATGACCTGCCCATCTTATCCGGTTAGCTTTTATATGTCTGGCGATGTTTTCAGTACTATACACAGTCAACAATTCCGCTTTGCAGCGCCTTATCCACTCTTCTGTCAATGCATCTCTTTGAGGGCCAAATATCATTATGATATGGTTCCTTTAAAAAACCATCAGAATATTTATTGCCGGCTGATGTAGAGTCCATGTTTCACTTCCATATGTAATAATTCGGCGAATCATTGGAATGTACAATCTTAATTTAGATTGTTTTTAGCAGCTTAGTTCTTAAAATGATGATAGGGAGTATAATGCTCTATGCCACGCAGCTATCCTTGCTGAGACCTCTTTTTATTTGTGGTTGTCATCTGTAATTACCTCCCCTAGATATTTAAACTCTTCTACTATGTCGAGGTTGTGGTCATTAATAGTTATGTTCTGCCTATCTCTTGGTCCTAGATTTTTGGTTACTAGTATGTATTCCGTCTTCTCTTTATTTTTTCGAAGGCCCAGAATACCTGTTTCTTCCTCGAGTTATGAAAACACCTCTCTCATGTCTCTTGTAGAACGAGCGACCTCACCTAGATAATCAGCAAAGGCCAACAATAGTTTTGATCCTCGATTCGCAAATACCCTGTCAGCTTATATGATATTTTACTTATTACATATTCTAGGGCCCAATTGAATAACAACGGTTAAAATAAGTCTCCCCGTTCAAGTTCTGATGTTACACTTAGTCTTCTATATTTATTGTCAGTAATTTAAGACATTTTGAAACAAAAAAATTAAAATAATTCAGGTTGAGAGCCACAAATACTCCTTCAAAGAGCCACATGTGGCTCGCGAGCCACAGTTTGGCCACCCCTGTTATATAGCAATGACTCCGTTTGTCTCTTCAATGCGCCTTCAGTAAGTTGTCGTTCTAACGATTTCGTGGTCTTCTAGTTTCTTAGAGTTTCTTAATCAATAACTAATGTATAAGTAGAATCTTTTATCTATATTTGGGTGTCATATTATGCAGCAGCTTAACTCTCTTAACTTATTATATTATATTAAACATATTAAGTTAGATTATGTAACTTTTTTAAATTTCACAATATATTATAATTATTGTTTTTTGTTCTACTTCGATATTTTTTATTTATATTGACCATTTATATAATTTTAGTGAATTGTGTTTGTTACTGTTTTGTTTTTTTTTGTGACTCTTTGTAAGCTTTGTCTATTAAATAATACAACTTTTCATGACAATAAAGCAAATTTCTATTTATATTTTATTCTGCATGTTTATATGGGATTCTGGGAAAATTCTCGTAACCTGATCTTTTTAGGGTAGGACGCGATCTGTAAGGACCCTAACTATCTGTGGTTGAAGAAACATTGTTTAAAATTATGTCACTGATAAAGGTAAGCATCAAATTGTGTAGGCATGACAAAAACTGCTGGAAACGGTAGAGATGCCACTACTGAGAAGAACTACTGAAAATACCCTGAGAGATCGAAAGAGGAGTGCAGACAATAGAAGAAAATGTATTTAGTGACAACGCCGCAAAAAATGGACTGACAACCTGCCATAGAGGTATCAATCCGCCAACGAACAAGCAGAATTCCCTATAAACGGAAAGATGAGGGTGACTACAAAGAATAGTAAATAGTAATAGTCTATCCCGTCAGCCTCGTCCCCCTTTTTGTAGAGCCATGACCCCATCTGTCTCTTCAGTGCCCCTCCAGTAAGTTGTCGTTCTAACGATTTCGTGGGCTTCTAGTTTCTTCGAGTTTCTTAATCAATAACTAAGAAATTAGAGTAGGTACATGTTACCCATGTTCCCCTACCCTTATAATGTGTAAGTATAATCTTTTATCTACATTTGAGTGGCATATGCAGCAGCGTAACTTAACTTATGTCACTGTATTATATAAAACTTATTAACTTAGATTATGAATTTTTTTTAATTTCGCAATAGATTGTTTTTGTTTTTTGTTCTACTTCTTTATTTATTATTTATATTGACGATTCATATAATTTTAGTAAATTGTGTTTGTTACTGTTTGGTTTTTTATGACTCTTTGTAAGCTTTGTCTATAAAATTGTACAACTTTCCATGATAATAAGGCATATTTCTATTTATATTCTATTCTGTATGTTTATATGGGATTGAGCCACATTTATTGTTGGTGTAATGAAAATTACATTTCTTAAATACTACTGTTTGACGTTTCGAATTCCACTCCTGAAATTGTCATCAGAAAATTAAACATTAAAAGAAAAATTAGGTGTTGAAAATTCTGGGAAAATTCTCGTAACCTGAGATTTTTAGGTTGGGTTTCAATCTTTAAGGATCCCAGCTGTGGTTGAAGAAACATTGTTTGAAATGATGTTACTGCCAAAGGTATCAAATTCTGACTATTTTTGTAATCTGTATCGTAGATGTGATGATTGCAAAGAATCAAAATTAAAATTAAAATTAAATTCCAATATCAAATTTTTAAATTTATTAAATAAAAATTTTTTTAATAAAATTTTATAATTTTTAAATTTTTAAATAATATTATAACAATAATATAATTTAAAATTTAGCCTAGAAAGCGGCGTAGGAAAATACAAGAGGGCCACTAAGGGGTATCTATACTTATTGAACAAAAACTACAAAACTTCGTCTGATTATTCTTCTTCTTATTGTGTAGGCATGACACAGACTTCTGGAAACGGCAGAGATGCGAGTACTAAGAATAACACTGGTAAACACACAGTTTGCTGCCGGAATTTTTTTTACTGTTTCTAGGTAATTTGGGTCTGCTGAATCCAAAAATGCCACCAGATTTGTTCCATCAGATCGTTTTCAGAAAATACGACAACAGATCACATTTCTAGCATATAGGGTAATTTAACGCAGCACCACCTACGTAGTGCTGCTACCCATGAAATAAAACAAATACGAATAAAAAGTAAGATATTTATTGTACAATAATGTACTTACAAAAATCATCACACATATCTGCCAAAAAAACTTAACTTTAACTTTAACCTAACCGGCAGCGTCGCCACAAAAATGTGTTATTCGGCGTCACCTAAAAACTTCCTTTTATATGATTTTCTTGCAAAGGCTTTAAAAGGACGGTCCCTTTGAAGACTCCAGCAGTAATCCGCCATCATGTGATAGCCCCATCTTCCTGATACCCCTCTTTCATCGTTTTGATATCTTGGTGAAGATTTTCTGGGAAACGGTCTAAGTGGCTGTGGAAGTAATGAATTTTAATACTCATATGACAACCGTGTTTGTTAAAATTGTTGAGCATTTATTCCACTTTAATGCTCAATTGGTATACTTCCATATTTGTTGCCATTATGTAGAAGGACACACTTTAAACTTCGTTTGGAACTGTCGATAAAAAGATGCCAGTGATCTGGTGTATACTCCGATACACCCATTTTTTCTAACAGTCCTTTAAAAAACCGTATCATCTTGCTGAGAATAAAAGGCAAAAGATCTTTTATCTCTATTACCGTAGTATGTAATTTTGGTGTCTGAGTGACGAACATTCTTTTCTTTTAGTCTGGAGGTAAGCAACTCGGAAGAATCCTTGGGAAGGTTCAAATTTCTGATAAGATCACTTAGCTCTTCCTGAGTAAAGCGCTCAGGACGTGTTGAATCGTCTTCCTCAAATCTATTAGTCTGCAGTTCGTCAAGTAATGTTTCGGCATTATCCTCTGGTAACATAGGTAGGCTGCTAAATATTGAAATGGGTATCTGCTCAAGCTGATGTGGAATTGGTCTTATTGCTGAATCCAGGTTAGGATATGTTCACGTATATCAATTGTGACGATTAATTCCCGTTATATTCACAAGACAGAAATACCAAACCAGAAAACCAAATTTAAACATTTTCGTTGTCCTTTCGTCCACTCACTGTCGCAAGTTTTCAATACAAGTTTTGCACACTACATGTGGAGCTCAGGATTTATCTTGATCTCCTAAATTACCACCAAAATAGGCCTTTCGTTCATTTGCCCATTTGTCTTAGCATTTGTTAAGTTTGTTTAAAAACATATTGCAATTATAGTGGTGGAATATACAGAAATGTAAGAATATTTAAGTATTTGATAAGTATGTTATACCTATCTCGAAAACTAGAGCTGATACGAAGAAAAGGTTTTTATTTTTGGAATCAGCACAGATGAATTAACTAAAATCAGTTGATTTTTTTTTCGGCAGCCAGACAAAAATTTTTTTTATTGGGCTGTGTAATTACTGGAAATATGCTGAAAAATCCGATGAAGAGTGAAAACATTAGAAGAAAATATAATGTGTGACAACAGCGCAAAAGAAGGACTGACAACTTTCCATAGAGGTATCAATCCGCCAATGAACAAGCAGATTTGCTTTAAGGCGAATTTACACTTATTCACTTTAGATGTACACTGCGGATGATACATGAATAGTGAAAGTGTAGATTGAAAGGCCAGCAATTTACATTTTCACTGACGGAATTCGTTTCACAGTCTTTACAAAATGGCGAATACGATTGTAAGTGTCGGCGTGGAGTTAATAAGAAAAGCATTACTAGAATAATGTCGAAAATTAGAAAAAAAAAATCAGAAGGAGTTTGCCTCTTTAAACCAAAATAAACGAAGAGAATAGATATCAGCGCTTCCTGATCCACTCTTTTCTAACTTCCTAATTTTTGCTAACTCTGGACAATAGCGAGTGTGGATAGTTTTGATTTTTGATTTTATGTCGCCTATATTTATTTTAATCCCGATAAATGTAGCTCTTTTAATACAGACCGGTATGCATTTTCACGGATGTTTATTTTATGGTAGTCCTCAGATTGAATATTCCACAGGCACTCATGATTACGATATATTTCTAGAGATATGTGCATATGTTCATCTTTCCATTGAAACGCCATTTTATGTATAAAAAAAATTATTAAACTGCGTTTTGATGGCATGGAATTCTCAATGATCCCAAAAAAACAAGTTTACACTTTAGACTAGGGGTTCACGGTGGATGAATCATCCATAGCCATTTCATCGAAAGTAGGAAGACGTTCTACTTTGTTTGTTCACTGTTTACTTTGGATGTGCATCTTGGATGAAATGTAGATGAAGAGTATCTTTATACTTTTCATTGCGGATGAATCATTCGTAATGTATATCTAAAGTGAATAAGTGTAAATTCGCCTTTTTATAAACGGAAACATAAGGATGACGAGGAGGAATAGTAAAAAGTAATAGTCTTCCTCGTCTTCCTCAGCTCTCTGTTTTTATAGCCATGACTCCGTCCGTCATTTCATTGCGCCTCTAATAAGTTTTGTGGTCTTCTAGTTTTTTCGAGTTTCTTACTCAATAACTAAGAAATTCCAATACCCTTATGTATAATAGACGGAGAGCTAGAGCCGAAAAATCATCGTCATAAGTAATATGAAGTTTTTCCTGTGAAATGTGTCCATTGTATATTGACAATTATGACCCCTTTCAGGCTGACACCTCAGTGGATACAGGAAGTGGTAATAAGGGATGAACGGGGAAAGTTAGTGCAGTCATTAAAGGTTTTCACCTCCTATTTTGTTAAACCTCCATCGATTTGCATGAAAGGTGGTGATTAGTTAGAGCATACCTCAAGAAATAAAACTGATTTGGTGCCAACTTGCACTTTTACCCTGGTGGTGAATACCACCCCTTCCCGCGGGTGAAAACAATTTTATTAAAAATAACTCCATAAATCGATAGAGGGACAAATTTTATGTAAAATTTATTCTATCATGTTATTAAAATAAATCAATACTTTTTGAGTTATTAAAGATTAAAGATTTGTCTATTTAAGAGCACATGCGTGAAGACACGGATGATAAAAAGAACATATTAATTAATTGTATGTTAGTAAAATATTACCCCCCGGGTATTAGCACCCCGTGTGGGATGCGGGCCGCTAAAAAGAATACACCCACAGTATCTCCTACTGGTCGTAAGAGGCGAACGCAGGAGCAGCTGACCGCTGTCCTTACCCAACATTCCATCTCGTCCCATACCCATTTATTTACCAAGAACCTATCTCAGCCACACCCCGAGTGTCGGATGAGTCCTCTTGACCGTGTTTGAGTGGAAGAGGTCCTTTTTGCGCGGGGGGTGTGTGGCATATACATGTCGCGCACCCTACACACAAACTGCGTAACTTGCGCCTCTCCCCATTCACACATTCCTATTTTCCTCAGGGTAGCGGGTAGAGACTCGTCTATAAACCCAATAGGTGATAGTCCTACTTCAGGTATGCGACCCTGCAAACGCGAGCCTTGGTATATCTACTAAGTCCAAACAGTAGATACCATTGTCCTTTCCTACTAACCCTGTTTAAACAAATTTCCTTATTAGCACTCCCAACCAAAGGGGAAGGCAACGGGAAACCACCCCTTTATTTCACCCACGAAAGTTCATGATATGAGCAATAGCTGCGAGGCCTCGGATGATGAGCTTCGCGATCCGGATGGCACCCGCCGCATCTTCTCGTCCGGGGAGGAATGTGTGAAATCAGTTACCGGGCATGTAGACGTGACTCATCAGGCTTTACATGCGAAATGTGCTACTGGTGAAAAACAAAAACTTAATAACCGCAAACCATACAACAGAGCTACATGGAATGTCCGTGGCCTTTTACAACCGGGCAAACAAGCTATTCTGGAGAAGGAACTGGAACGAACCAATATCTTTGTGGCCGGGCTCTCTGAACTTCACTTCCGTAACGAGGGGCACTACATAACTAATTTGGGACATTTCATGTGCTTTTCAGGCAACACTAACAAAAGTATCAATGGTGTTGGCTTTTGGGTTTCAAAATCTCTTTCTCCTTATATACTGGGATATCAAGCTATCAGTGATCGTATAATTTCCTTAAAACTAAATGGATCTCCCTCTATCGTCCATTTGATTCAGGTATATGCGCCTACCTCAACTGCTGATGATGATACAACTGAATCTTTTTTCAACGAACTGGAATCATATCTGCAAAATATCCCAAATAAAGAAATCGCTATCATCATGGGTGATTTAAACTCAAAAATCGGTGTTACTATGGATGACGAACATATACGAAATATTGTGGGTAGATATGGAATAGGTGAACGTAATTCAAGGGGAGACCGCCTTATCCAGTTCTGCGTTGACAATGACTTGACAATAATGAACTCTATGTATAAGCACCACCCCAGAAGATTGTAACACTTGGATCTCACCTGGCGGACGACACCGAAATCAAATCGATTACATAATGATTAAACATCGCTGGAAAACATCTATTAGCCAATGTTAAACACGACCTAGCGCTGACTACGGCTCTGACCACCAACTTCTTTTTGCAACGCTAAAGCAAAAATTCAAGGCATGTGCTAGGATCCGAAACAAGAGGATATCAAAAATAAAAGATACACAACAATTTAAAAGCCAATGTAATGAAAGATTCGAAAATATTTTACCAACTATCGCCACTCATGATTCCGAAAAGATTTGGTTATCTTTTAAAAATACCTTGATACAGACCTTGGCTGACTGCGAGGCACAGTCTAATGCCGTCTCAACCGGACCAAAAAAAGTGTGGATGTCTGCAGATACTTTTGACCTCGTTGAAGAACGTAGAAAACTTAAAATTGCTGGAATCGAGAACCATCTCAGGAATTCCCAGTACCGACAGCTATCTAGAGCTATTCAGGCTGCTTGTAGACGAGACAAAAACAAGCATATAGAGAAAATCTGCAGAGAAATTCAACTACATGCCGACACAAATAATACCAAAGAACTCTTTGATAAAGTCAGACTACTCACACGTAAATTCAAACAGAAATCTTGGTCTATCAAAGATGATGAAGGTAATGTACAGACGGATTTGGACAAGGTTATTGATGTTTGGAGGGCGTATTGTAAGTCTTTATACGCCAATACGGACCAGATGCCAGCGGACACCCCGTTTGTACCTGACTGCCAGACCTCCACTTTCCATTCTCCTTCAACAGAGACACACCACACTAGTTTTGAATCTGAACCTGACATACTTTTTTCCGAGGTGGAATTCGCTTTAAAAAGACTCAAGTTAAACAAAGCAGCAGGATATGATCTCATTACTGCAGACGTCTTGAAGCATCTTCTGGAATGTGGAGTGAAAATATTACATCGATTGTGTAATGAAATATGGCACACAGGCGTTTGGCCTGAGGATTGGAGAAAGACCATAATCATACCTCTTCATTAGAAAGGTTCAACAAATAATTGTAACAACTACAGGCTATTAGTTCTAATATCACACGCCAGTAAGGTGATCCTCTACATACTGCAACGGCGTCTAGAAAACTTCATAAGTTGGCAAATAGCACCTGAGCAGGCTGGATTTGTAAAGGGCAAAGGTACTAGAGAACAAATCCTTAATGTAAGAAACATCATAGAAAAAGTCAGAGAATACCAGATCCCGATATTTATATGTTTCGTCGATTATACAAAGGCCTTTGATAATGTTAGATGGGACAAACTATGGAACATATTGGAGACAATGGGTGTACCTAAACACTTGACTCACCTTATTAGCAAACTGTACCAAGATAACCTGGCATATATTCGAATGGACGGATACCTGTCTGACAAATGCACTTTGGAGAAGGGAGTACGCCAATGATGCGTTTTATCTCCCTTATTATTTAACACCTATTCGGAGTTCATAATGCGCAGAGTCTTGGATGGTTGGGAGGGAGGAGTAAACCTAGGTGGTGTTAAGATATCTAACTTGCGTTTCGCAGACGACACTACACTTCTAGCCTCTACTCCAGAAGAAATTATTGAATTATTAAAAAAACTCGAGGAAGAAAGTGCTAAATTTGGACTCATGGTTAACTACAACAAAACCAAAATCATGGTTATTGATCGCCAACAACAGTTTCCTGAAACCCAAACTATTGCGGGATGCGAGGTAGTCTCATCTATGATATATCTTGGAGCTCTAGTTAACAACACAGGCAGTTGTGAACCCGAAATTAGAAGACGCATTCAACTAGCAAGAGCAGCAATGAGTGAACTAAACGGGGTCTGGCGTGATCGTCACATTACTATGACAAACAAAAAAAGACGCGTTTCAACTCTGGTCTTTTCCATATTTTACTATGCATGCGAGACATGGACAGTCAAAGAATCAGATAGACGACGTATAGACGCCTTTGAAATGTGGACATGGAGACGCCTGCTTCGAATTCCATGGACGGCTCGCCGTACAAATGTCTCGGTTCTGGATGAAATTAAACCGGATCAGCGTCTTTCCAGTACCGTTTACTCTAGAATTTTAAAGTTCTTTGGTCATATCCATCGGAGTGATCACAAAATGGAGCGGTTTGTGGTCCAAGGAAGGCCTCAGACTCAACGCCAACGCGGAAGATCTCCACAGCGATGGGCGGACATTACTAAAAAGCTTCTCAACAAACAGTATACTGAGGCAATACATGTAACTGATGACCACGACCAGTGGAGAAATATTATCAATCAAACTGTCCGAGCTGCTGAAGTCCAATTATGAACCACAACACATCTACTAAGATGTTAATGACTATGATGATGAAAATATTATTTTTATATTATTTCGATGTTTAATTGAATTTTTTCTATCAATATAAACTGAATATGTCCAGAAACTGGGGGTGTCCAATAATGGGTACATTTGACATATTCGAATACACTTTTGCTAAATTTATATTATCGAAATAATATAAAAAAAATATTTTAGTAACCCACAATTAATTAATATGTTGTTTTTATCATCCGTAACTTCACGCATGTGCTCCTTAAACAGACAAATCTTTGATCTTTAATAACTCAAAAAGTATTGATTTATTTTAATAACATGATATAACAAATTTTACTTATAATTTGTCGCTCTATCGATTTGTGGGGTTATTTTTAATAAAATAGTTTCCACCTCTAGAAGGGGTGGTCTCCACCCCCAGGGTAAAAGTGCAAGTTGGCACCAAATCATTTTTATTTCTTGGGTATGCTCTAACTAGTCACCAATTTTTATGCAAATAGGTAGAAGTTTAACAAAATAGGAGGTGAGAACCTTTAAAGACAACACTAACTTTCCTCTTTCATCCCTTATTGCTACTTCCTGTATCCACTGAGGTGTCAGCCTGAAAGGGGTCATAATTATCAATATACAATAGACATATTTCACATGCAAAACTCCATATTACTTATGACGATGATTTTTCGGCTCTAGCTCTTAGACTATAAGTAGAATCTTTTATCTATATTTGGGTGTCTTATGCTGCAGCAGCTTAACTTACTATCTTAACTTATTATATTATATTAAACTTATTAAGTTAGATTATGTAATTTTTTTAAATTCCACCATTAGTCTAGGCGCCAAATAGAGGCCACCGTGTCCTTTTCAATTCTGATGGACAAACTCAACGGTTTTTTATGGATTTTTGGCTGCTAATTACGAATTTAGAGGGTGGATTTCGATCCGAGTGGTTAAACATTTGTTATAAACAATTTAATTGTTTATACGGCTCTGACTCATGAACTAAAAGAGATAAAAAAATGTTTCAAATAAAATTTGTTCCTTAATAAAAAACGAAGAAAAAACGTTTACTACACTTAAATAAAAAAACTGGAACTCAAGATATTGTAAAATTAGTGCACAATGCAAATTGCAAAATAAGTAGTTTTCGAAGCTTTATCGATCGTAACTTCGCTTCCACACAAGAAAATGAGCTTTAGAAGGTCTCATTTTAAAGTTTAATTAATGTGCTCCCAAAAAAAGTTTACAAAATTACTTTATCTTCATTTGTTTTAAAGTTATACCCGTTTGAAGTTATAATTTTCCTAAAAAAAAGTACATTAATTTGTTTATTAAGGTTTCACACAAATTTGAGCTATAAACATTTATATTTTCATTAACACTAATGATAGAAGAACTCAAAAGGAACATTTGAGCTTGCGAAAATATTCTTAAGTTTATTTTTGGCCAAGATATCGATATTTTATTGGCGCGCTATGAGGCGCAAGATTGGCTCACTGTCGAGTATTTTTCGCCGCTTTATCGATCGTAACTTGGCTTCTACGCATGCAAATGAGCTTTTCAAGGTACTTTTCGTACTTTATCTTCATTTGTTTTAAAGTTATACTTGTTTGAAGTTATAATTTTCTTAAAAAATGTGTACATTAATTTGTTTATAAGGATTCTTAGTAAATTTGAGCAATAAACATTTATAATTTAATTAACATTAACACCTAATAGAAATGAATATATTAGGGGAAGTCTAGGTGTGGCACTAATTGATGCCAAAATGAGAGAGCATAGGTTAAGATAGTTTGGTCATGTTCAACGTCTAGACGTTAATCACCCAATACGAAGAAGAGCTGAAGTGCAGATTTCTGGAAGGAGTAGGAGAGGAAGACCAAAGAAAACCTGGGGGAAGGCGATAAGGCAGGACATGTTGGTAAAGGGGATTGACATTGATATGACCCAAGATAGAATTGTGTGGAGAAATGCGATTAGGGAAGCCGACCCCGCATAGGGATAAGGTAAAGAGTATGATGATGACCTAATAGAAGAACTCAAAAGGAATATTTTGAGGTTAGGAAAGTGTCTATTAATTAAGTTCTTAGTCTATCAATTAGGGTTTAAAATGAGACCTTGAAAAGCTCATTTGCATGCGTAGAAGCCGAGATACGATCGATAAAGCGTCGAAAAATACTTGACAATGAGCCAATCTTTTGCCTCATAGCGCACCATTATTATATCGATTTGTTAACCAAAAATAAACTTACGAACAATTTCTTAAGCTCAAACTATTCCTTTTGAGGTCTTCTATAATTATTGTTAATAAAAGTATAAATGTTTATGGCTCAAATTTGCTTGACACTCTTATAAACAAATTAATGTACAATTTTTTTAAGAAAATTATAACTTCAAACGGGAATAATTGTAAAACAAATGAAGCTAAACAAGAAAAAATAATTTAACAAACTTACAAACGTTTGGAAACTTATTAATCAAGCTTTAAAATGAGACCTTCTAAGGCTCGTTTGCTTGCGTAGAAGCCGAGTTACGATCGATAAAGCTTCGAAAAGTACTTACTGTGCAATTTGCATTGTGCACTAATTTTACGATATCTTGAGTTATAATAATTATACAATTATTGTTTGATTTAAGTTTAGTAAACGGTTTTTTCTTCGTTTTTTATTAAGGAATAAATTTTATTTGAAACATATTTTATTTTTCATCTCTTTTGGCTTATAAGCCAGAGCCTTATAAACAATTAAACTGTTTATAACAATTTTTTGACCAGTCAGATCGAAATCCACCCTCGAAATTCGTAATCAGCAGCCAAAAACCGATAAGAAATCGTTGAGTTTGTCCATCAGAATTAAAAAGGACACGGTGACCCCTCTGGCGCCTAGACTACATAGATTGTTATTGTTTTTTGTTCTGCTTCATTATTTTTTATTTATATTGACGATTTATATAATTTTAGTAAATTGTGTTTGTTATTGTTTTGTTTTTTTATGACTCTTTGTAAGTTTTGTCTATAAAATTGTACAACTTTCCATGAGAATAAGGCATATTTCTATTTTATTTATATTCTATTCTATATTATGTTTATAGGGGATTAAGCAACAATTATTTTTGGTGCAACAAAAATTACATTTCTTAAATACTACTGCTTGGCGTTTCAAATTCCACTCCGGAAATCATCCTCAGAAAAAAAAATTAAAAGAAAAATTAGGTGTTGAAAATTCTGGGAAAATTCTCGTAACCTAATCTTTTTAAGTTAAGTTTACATCTTTAAAGGACCCCAGCTAGATGTGGTTGAAGAAACATTGTTTGGAATTATGTTACTGCCACCAGGGGTATCAAATTCATTGTATTGTTTTTGTTATTTTGTTTGTGTAATCTGTATTTTAAATGTGACTGTTGCATAGAATCAAAGTTAAAATTAAAATTAAATTCCCATATAAAACTTTTAAATTTATTAAATATAAATGTTTTTAATAAAATTTTATATATTATTATAAAGTTTTTAAATATTGTAAGAAGAATATAATTTAAAAAATAGCTTAGAAAGCGGCGTATGAAAATACAAGAAAACAACTAAGGGGGTTAGTATACTTAATGAACAAAAACTGGCAAACTTCTGTTGATTCTTCTTCTTCTTTTTGTGTAGGCATGACAGAGACTGCTGGAAACGGTAACGATTCGAATACTGAGAAGAATTACTGCAAATAAGCTGAAAAATCGGATGGGGAGTGAAAACATTAGGAGAAAATGTATTGACATACATATAATGAACTGACAACCTTCCGTGGAGCCATCAATCTGCCAATGAACAAGCAGAATTGTTTATAAACGGAAAGATGAGGCTGACGAGAAAGAATAGTAAACAGTAATAGTCTATTTCGTCAGCCTCATCCTTCTTTTTGTAGAGCCATAACCTCATCTGTCTCTGGAAGGAAGAGTAAATAGTAATGGTCTTCGTTGTCGTCCTCATCTCTCTCTTTATATAGCAATGACTCCGTCTGTCTCTTCAATGCATTAGTTGTTATACGGGCTCTGATTGGGTATTGAAATTTTGAAATGATCTGTCAATATTTGTTCAATATGGAGGTTATCGGTAAACAAAAATATTGTATAATATTAGTTTTTATTGATGTGTGGACAGAAATAAAATCAAATTTATAATTATAGTGACTTTTAAATAGTTTTGAAAAGCCGCAGGTACGTAATTCTAAACGTTTCAGTTGGAAATACCTAATAGTTTCAATACCTATCTATTTGGAAAATGTAAACAAAATAATGTAGTTGTAGTTACCTATTAGTAGGCAATGCTTTAATTTACATAATCGGATTACGAACAAACTTTCTACAAATCTTCCTCTCATATATCGTTTTCTTACTCTATATTTTGTTGTATTTTATTTCGACAAAAATCAAACTAATAATTTTATTAAATTCATATAAATTTATGGTGTAAACATTTAGTTTGTGTATATTCCCACATGACGTATACGAGAGTTTGGTGCAGTTTGAAATCGCGTCAACTTTCGTACAGCGCGGTAGACGTGAAGTGGGTTCAAGCCCCAAGCAAATTATTATTTTTTTATTTTTTTTTTATAGATTTTATGACTGTAAGTATATTATTATATAATTTTTGAAGATATTCTTCTTTTTTGAAAGCGGTAGATAAGAAAGTTAGTTTGATTTTTAAATAAAATAAGTACAAATAACGTTTTAAGTATATTTACTTCGTTTAAATTACCTACCTATTATATAATAGAAGAATATCTTCTTACGTGCGTACAAAGTACACACACATTCTTTTTTAAATTTCGTAGTAGATTATAATTATTGTTTTTTGTTCTACTTCAATATTTTTTATTTATATTGAACATTTATATAATTTAAGTACCTAAATTGTGTTTGTTATTGTTTTGTTTTGTATGACTCTTTGTAAGTTTTGTCTATTAAATAATACAACTTTCCATGACAATAAAGCATATTTCTATTTATATTCTATTCTGTATGTTTATATGGGATTGAGCCACAATTATTGTTGGTGTAATGAACATTACATTTCTTAAATTCTACTGTTTGACGTTTCGATTTTCACTCCGGAAATTGTCATCAGAAAATTAAAAATTAAAAGCAAAATTAGGTGTTGAAAATTCTGGGAAAATTCTCGTAAACCTGATCTTTTTAGAGTAGGACGCGATCTGTAAGGACCCTAACTATCTGTGTTTGAAGAAACATTGTTTGAAATTATGTCATTGATAAAGGTAAGCATCAAATTGTGTAGGCATGACAAAAACTGCTGGAAACAGCAGAGATGCGAGTACTAAGAATAATTACTGGAAATGCGCTGAAAAATCCGATGAAGAGTGAAAACATTAGAAGAAAATATAATGTGTGACAACAGCGCAAAAGAAGGACTGACAACTTTCCATAGAGGTATCAATCCGCCAATGAACAAGCAGAATTGTTTAAGGCGAATTTACACTTATTCACTTTAGATGTACACTGCGGATGATACATGAATAGTGAAAGTGTAGATTGAAAGGCCAGCAATTTACATTTTCACTGACGGAATTCGTTTCACAGTCTTTTCAAAATGGCGAATACGATTGTAAGTGTCGGCGTGAAGTTAATAAGTAAATACTAGAATAATGTCGAAAATTAGAAAAAAATCAGAAGGAGTTTGCCTCTTTAAACTAAAATAAACGAAGAGAATAGATATCAGCGCTTCCTGATCCACTCTTTTCTCACTTCCTAATTTTTGCTAATTCTGGAAAATAGCGAGTGTGGATAGTTTTGATTTTTGATTTTATGTCGCCTATATTTATTTTAATCCCGATAAATGTAGCTCTTTTAATACAGACCGGTATGCATTTTCACGGATGTTTATTTTATGGTAGTCCTTAGATTGAATATTCCACAGGCACTCATGATTACGATATATTCCTAGAGATATGTGCATATGTTCATCTTTCCATTGAAAAGCCATTTTATGTATCAAAAAAAATTATTAAACTGCGTTTTGATGGCATGGAATGCTCAATGATCCGAAAAAAACAAGTTTACACTTTAGACTAGGGGTTCACGGTGGATGAATCTTCCATAGCCATTTCATCGAAAGTAGGAAGACGTTCTACTTTGGTTGTTCACTGTTTACTTTGGATGTGCATCTTGGATGAAATGTAGATGAAGAATATCTTTATACTTTTAATTGCGGATGAATCATTCGTAAAGGCGCGTTTTCACGGTACACTTTGGATGATCATCCCGGATGAATCATCCAAAGTGATTGCGACGATGAAAGTAATTTTCGTTTACATGGATCACCAAGACTGAATTAGTCTGTTCACTTACAAATGGCGCCGACTGAAGTTGTACGGGCTGGAATTGGCATAATAACTGAATGTCTTTTATATGAACTTAGACATGCACTTGAAAAACAAGAAGATTAGAAAAAAACGACGTTGGTGGGTAAGGCCGTGGATAAATCGACGCTACAAAATGGGGGCGTCAAAGTTTATGTTAAAGGAATTGTCAACAGAAGATCAAGACATGTTAAAAAACCATCTAAAAACGTACAAACACAACAACTACGCACTTTAAACACGACAATAAACATCCACCTGAACCTGTTGCCACCTTTCACTAGTCACTGCCGATGACACAGCCATAAAAGCATGTTTACATGGTTCACTTTGGATGATTCATCCGCGATGCATCCTCTAAAGTGAACAAAAGTAGAACTCGGTTCAACTTCGTTCAATATTCATTTTGAATGATCATTTTCGATGATTAATAGTTTACACGATTCATTTATTTTTCACTTTGGATGATTCATCCGGGATGATCATCCAAAGTGTACCGTGAAAACGCGCCTTAATGTACATCTAAAATGAATAAGTGTAAATTCGCCTTTTTATAAACGGAAAGATGAGGATGACGAGGAGGAATAGTAAAAAGTAAAGGCCCGTTTTCACGATACACTTTGGATGATCATCCCGGATGAATCATCCAAAGTGATTACGACGATGAAAGTAATTATCGTTTACATGGATCACCAAGACTGAACTAGTCTGTTCACTTACAAATGGCGCCAACTGAAGTTGTACGTGCTGGAATTGGCATAATAAGTGAATATATTTTAAATGAACTTAGACATGCACTTGAAAAACAGAAGATTAGAAAAAAACGACGTTGGTGGGTAAGCCCATGGATAATTCGACGCTACAAAATGGGGGCGTCAACGTGTTTGTTAAAGGAATGGTCTACAAAAGATCAAGCCATGTTAAAAAAAACATCTAAGAACAAAACACAACGTACAAACACAACAACTACGCACTTTAAATGCGACAATAAACAACCACGTGGACCTGTTACTGCCGTTCACTAGTCACTGCCGATGAATCACATCAACAAATGCATGTTTACATGGTTCACTTTGGATGATTCATCCGCGATGCATCCCCTAAGTGAACAAAAGTAGAACTCGGTTCAACTTCGTTCAATATTCATTTTGGATGATCATTTTCGATGATTAATAGTTTACACGATTCATTTATTTTTCACTTTGGATGATTCATCCGGGATGATCATCCAAAGTGTACCGTGAAAACGCGCCTTAATAGTCTTCCTCGTCTTCCTCAGCTCTCTGTTTTTATAGCCATGACTCCGTCCGTCATTTCATTGCGCCTCCAATAAGTTTTGTGGTCTTCTAGTTTTTTTTTCGAGTTTCTTACTCAATAACTAAGAAATTCCAATACCCTTATGTATAATAGACGGAGAGCTAGAGCCGAAAAATCATCGTCATAAGTAATATGAAGTTTTTCCTGTGAAATGTGTCCATTGTATATGGACAATTATGACCCCTTTCAGGCTGACACCTCAGTGGATACAGTAAGTGGTAATAAGGGATGAAAGGGGAAAGTTAGTGCAGTCATTAAAGGTTTTCACCTCCTATTTTGTTAAACCTCCATCGATTTGCATGAAAATTGGTGATTAGTTAGAGCATACCTCAAGAAATAAAACTGATTTGGTGCCAACTTGCACTTTTACCCTGGTGGTGAATAACATCCCTTCCCGCGGGTGAAAACAATTTTATTAAAAATTACTCCATAAATCGATAGAGGGACAAATTTTAAGTAGCATTTATTATATCATGTTATTAAAATAAATCAATACTTTTTGAGCTATTAAAGATTAAAGATTTGTCTATTCAAGAGCACATGCGTGAAGTCACGGATGATAAAAAGAACATATTAATTAATTGTATGTTAGTAAAATATTATTTTTATATTATCTCGATATTTAATTAAATTTTTTCTTTCAACATAAACTGAATATGTCCAGAAACTGGGGGTGTCCAATAATGGGTACATTTGACATATTCGAATACACTTTTGCTAAATTTATATTATCGAAATAATATAAAAATAATATTTTAGTAACCTACAATTAATTAATATGTTCTTTTTATCATCCGTAACTTCACGCATGTGCTCTTAAAGAGACAAATCTTTGATCTGTAATAACTCAAAAGGTATTGATTTATTTTAATAACATGATATAAAAAATTTTACTTATAATTTGTCGCTCTATCGATTTGTGGGGTTATTTCTAATAAAATAGTTTCCACCTCTAGAAGGGGTGGTCTTTACCCCCAGGGTAAACGTGCAAGTTGGCACCAAATCATTTTTATTTCTTGGGGTATGCTCTAACTAGTCACCAATTTTTATGCAAATAGATAGAGGTTTAACAAAATAGGAGGTGAGAACCTTTAAAGACTACACTAACTTTCCTCTTTCATCCCTTATTGCTACTTCCTGTATCCACTGAGGTGTCGGCCTGAAAGGGGTCATAATTATCAATATACAATAGACACATTTGACATGCAAAACTCCATATTACTTATGACGATGATTTTTCGGCTCTAGCTCTTAGACTATAAGTAGAATCTTTTATCTATATTTGGGTGTCTTATGCTGCAGCAGCTTAGCTTACTGTCTTAACTTATTATATTATATTAAACTTATTAAGTTAGATTATGTAATTTTTTTAAATTCCACCATTAATCTAGGCGCCAAATAGAGGCCACCGTGTCCTTTTCAATTCTGATGGACAAACTCAACGGTTTCTTATGGAATTTTGGCTGCTGATTACGAATTTAGAGGGTGGATTTCGATCCGAGTGGTCAAAAATTTGTTATAAACAATTTAATTGTTTATACGGCTCTGACTCATGAATTAAAAGGGATAAAAAAAATGTTTCAAATAAAATTTGTTCCTTAATAAAAAACGAAGAAAAGACTACTACACTTAAATAAAAGAACTGGAACTCAAGATATTGTAAAATTAGTGCACAATGCAAATTGCAAAATAAGTAGTTTTTGAAGCTTTATCGATCGTAACTTCGCTTCCACACAAGAAAATGAGCCTTAGAAGATCTCATTTTAAAGTTTAATTAATGTGCTCCCAAAAAAAGTTTACTAAATTACTTTATCTTCATTTGTTTTAAAGTTATACCCGTTTGAAGTTATAATTTTCCTAAAAAAAAGTACATTAATTTGTTTATAAAGGTTTCACGCAAATTTGAGCTATAAACATTTATATTTTCATTAACAATAATGATAGAAGAACTCAAAAGGAACATTTGAGCTTGCGAAAATATTCTTAAGTTTATTTTTGGCCAAGATATCGATATTTTAATGGCGCGCTATGAGGCGCAAGATCGGCTCACTGTCGAGTATTTTTCGCAGCTTTATCGATCGTAACTTGGCTTCTACGCATGCAAATGAGCTTTTCAAGGTACTTTTCGTACTTTATCTTTATTTGTTTAAAGTTATACTCGTTTGAAGTTATAATTTTCTTAAAAAATGTGTACATTAATTTGTTTATAAGGATTCTTAGTAAATTTGAGCAATAAACATTTATAATTTAATTAACATTAATACCTAATAGAAATGAATATATTAGGGGAAGTCTAGGTGTGGCACCAATTGATGCCAAAATGAGAGAGCATAGGTTAAGATAGTTTGGTCATGTTCAACGTCTAGACGTTAATCACCCAATACGAAGAATAGCTGAAGTGCAGATTTCTGGAAGGAGTAGGAGAGGAAGACCAAAGAAAACCTGGGGGGAGACGATAAGACAGGACATGTTGGTAAAGGGGATTGACATTGATATGACCCAAGATAGAATTGTGTGGAGAAATGCGATTAGGAAAGCCGACCCCGCATAGGGATAAGGCAAAGAGTATGATGATGACCTAATAGAAGAACTCAAAAGGAATATTTTGAGGTTAGGAAAGTGTCTATTAATTAAGTTCTTAGTCTATCAATTAGGGTTTAAAATGAGACCTTGAAAAGCTCATTTGCATGCGTAGAAGCCGAGATACGATCGATAAAGCGTCGAAAAATACTTGACAATGAGCCAATCTTCTGCCTCATAGCGCACCATTAATATATCGATTTGTTAACCAAAAATAAACTTACGAACAATTTCATAAACTCAAACTATTCCTTTTGAGGTCTTCTATAATTATTGGTAATAAAAGTATAAATGTTTATGGCTCAAATTTGCTTGACACTCTTATAAACAAATTAATGTACAATTTTTTGAAGAAAATTATAACTTCAAACGGGTATAATTGTAAAACAAATGAAGATAAACAAGAAAAAATAATTTAACAAACTTTGTTTGGAAACTTATTAATCAAGCTTTAAAATGAGACCTTCTAAGGCTCGTTTGCATACGTAGAAGCCGAGTTACGATCGATAAAGCTTCGAAAAGTACTTATTTTGCAAGTTGAATTGTGCACTAATTTTACGATATCTTGAGTTTTAATTGTTTGATTTAAGTTTAGTAAACGGTTTTTCTTCGTTTTTTATTAGGGAACAAATTTTATTTGAAACATTTTTTATCTCTTTTGGCTTATGAGCCAGAGCCTTATAAACAATTAAACTGTTTATAACAATTTTTTGACCAGTCGGATCGAAATCCACCCTCGAAATTCGTAATCAGCAGCCAAAAACCGATAAGAAATCGTTGAGTTTGTCCATCAGAATTAAAAAGGACACGGTGACCCCTCTGGCGCCTAGACTACATAGATTGTTATTGTTTTTTGTTCTACTTCATTATTTTTTATTTATATTGACGATTTATATAATTTTAGTAAATTGTGTTTGTTATTGTTTTGTTTTTTTATGACTCTTTGTAAGTTTTGTCTATAAAATTGTACAACTTTCCATGAGGATAAGGCATACTTCTATTTTATTTATATTCTATTCTATGTTATGTTTATATGGAACTAAGCAACAATTATTGTTGGTGTAATGAAAATTACATTTCTTAAATACTACTGCTTGGCGTTTCAAATTCCACTCCGGAAATCATTCTCAGAAAAAAAGATTAAAAGAAAAATTAGGTGTTGAAAATTCTGGGAAAATTCTCGTAACCTAAACTTTTAGGTTAAGTTTACATCTTTAAAGGACCCCAGCTAAATGTGGTTGAAGAAACATTGTTTGGAATTATGTTACTGCCACCAGGGGTATCAAATTTATTGTATTGTTTTTGTTATTTTGTTTGTGTAATCTGTATTTTAAATGTGACTGTTGCATAGAATCAAAGTTAAAATTAAAATGAAATTCCCATATAAAATTTTTAAATTTATTAAATATAAATGTTTTTAATAAAATTTTATATATTATTAAAAAGTTTTTAAATATTGTAAGAAGAATATAATTTAAAATATAGCTTAGAAAGCGGCGTATGAAAATACAAGAAAACAACTAAGGGGGTTAGTATACTTAATGAACAAAAACTGACAAACATCTGTTGATTCTTCTTCTTCTTTTTGTGTAGGCATGACAGAGACTGCTGGAAACGGTAACGATTCGAATACTGAGAAGAATTACTGCAAATAAGCTGAAAAATCGGATGGGAAGTGAAAATATTAGGAGAAAATGTATTGACATACATATAATGAACTGACAACCTTCCGTGGAGCTATCAATCAACAAGCAGAATTGTTTATAAACGGAAAGATGAGGCTGACGAGAAAGAATAGTGATTAGCAATAGTCTATTTCGTCAGCTTCATCCTTCTTTTTGTAGAGCCATGACCCCATCTGTCTCTAGAAGGAAGAGTAAATAGTAATAGTCTTCGTTGTCTTCCTGATCTCTCTCTTTATATGTATAGAAATGACTCCGTCTGTCTCTTTAATGCGCCTCCAGTAAGTTGTCGTTCTAGCCATTTCGTGGCCTTCTAGTTTCTTAATCAATAACTAAGAAATTCTAGTACCCTTATGTATAATTAGAATCTTTTATCTATATTTGGGTGTCACATTATGCAGCAGCTTAACTTAACTCAACTCTCTTAACTTATTGTATTATATTAAACATATTAAGTTAGATTATCTAACTTTTTTAAATTTCGCAATAGATTATAATTATTGTTTTTTGTTCTACTTCAATATTTTTTATTTATATTGAACATTTATGTAATTTAAGTACAGTGGAACCTCGATAACTCGGATTAATCGGGACCGCGGCCGATCCGGGTTATCGAAAATCCGAGATAGCCGGAGAATGTGGTAAAAATTAATAAAATACGGTATACTTACAGATAAACTCCGTTAGAATGGAAATAACATGAAATATATTTATAAATATGCACAGTACATACACATCAAAATTACTGAAAAAAAAAAAACACCAAACACAAACGTAAGCAAACGGAAGCGAACAATACAAGACACACAATACAGTCACAACGATGTAATGTTATTTAAGAACAGTGAAAACTAAAGACCATTGTTTATAAAAGAATTTTTTAAATAGTCTTTCCTAAACAATGCTAAGACAGTTTGAAATAAAAAGGAATAAAAAGTCATTTTTACTATCGACTATCGTATAGTTCAAATTACACACATACACATCTCTCAAATATTATATTACATACATTTTTATTGTTGAAAGGTTTGTCTGATAATGAACTATTTTGATGGGAAATAAGCCACAATTAAATTGAAAAATAATTTTATTAACGTTTCGACGCCCGAATCGGGTCGTTGTAAAAATACAAAATATTGAAAATCAAAATGTTTATCTGATGAAAATCGGTCCGGGTTAGCCGGACTTCCGGGTTATCGGGGGCCGACTTATCGGGGTTCCACTGTACCTAAATTATGTTTGTTATTGTTTTGTTTTTTTATGACTCTTTGTAAGCTTTGTCTATTAAATAATACAACTTTTCATGACAATAAAGCATATTTCTATTTATATTCTATTCTGTATGTTTATATGGGATTGAGCCACAATTATTGTTGGTGTAATGAACATTACATTTCTTAAATACTACTGTTTGACGTTTCGATTTTCACTCCGGAAATTTTCCTCAGAAAATTAAAAATTAAAAGCAAAATTAGGTGTTGAAAATTCTGGGAAAATTCTCGTAAACCTGATCTTTTTAGGGTAGGACGCGATCTGTAAGGACCCTAACTATCTGTGTTTGAAGAAAAATTGTTTGAAATTATGCCATTGATAAAGGTAAGCATCAAATTGTGTAGGCATGACAAAAACTGCTGGAAACGGTAGAGATGCGACTACTGAGAAGAACTACTGAAAATACCCTGAGAGTTCGAAAGAGGAATGAAGAAAATAGAAGAAAATGTATTTAGTGACAACGCCGCAAAAAGTGGACTGACAACCTTCCATAGAGGTATCAATCCGCCAACGAACAAGCAGAATTCCCTATAAACGGAAAGATGAGGCTGACGAGAAAGAATAGTAAATAGTAATAGTCTATTTCGTCAGCTTCATCCCTCTTTTTGTAGAGCCATGACCCCATCTGTCTCTTCATTGCGCCTCCAATAAGTTGTCGTTTTAGCCATTTCGTGGTCTGCTAGGTTCTTTGAGTTTCTTAATCAATAGCTGAGAGATTACAGTACCATTATGTATAAGTAGAATCTTTTATCTATATTTGGGTGTCATATGCCGCAGCTTAACTTAACCTTTAACTACACGCGCTGGCGTATTCTGTACGCCAGATATAAGAATTATACTGCAAATATATTTAAAAATTTAATTTTTGACCTTGTTTATCTCTCTAACCTATCACTGGAATGTGCTTTACAATTTTGTTTTAGTTTCGTTATAATCGGCGTTCTGGGAAGATCGTAATTTACAGTTTAATATTTGTTTTTTCCGGTGGTGGACAATATACGCCACGATTATAATAATATAAGTAGTAATATAAGTACATATTTCAATTGTGTTTTAGTCATTATGGCACAAAATATATTTTTCTTTATCAACATTACTCCTTCTCCTGTAAAAATCACATTTCAAAAAAATTTTTATTAGTAATTTTATTTATCATGGAATCCAGTTATCCCATGATTCCAGTTATAAATCCCAATTGGCTTACTGAGAAGGAACTCTAAGTATTCACTGATGCCGAATAAGGTTTATAACAAACAACTAATTGTATTTTTTCAAAAAAAAAAATAAACAAATCCGTAGTTTTTAAGTGTATTTTCTTGTGGTGTATAAAGTACGCCACGCGTGTAGTTATGTTATAACTTGATGCGCGGGTAGTTAAAGGTTAACTATCTTAACTTATTATACTGTGATGAATGCGCTAATAACCGGCAAAATAGCGCAAAAGATAAAAAATATATTAAGTTGCGAGATAAAAGGAGATGAAACTAGTAGAGGTGGAGAATTTAGCTATAAAGACCTATAAATTTACACTTACACTGTTTCCCACCTTTAGACGTAACGGACGAGTTTAGCAACTACCACTCTCACACTAACACTTTTAGTTAACATACTACTCTAAATCAGTGGCGAAGCGTCCATGCAACCACTGTTACCATTGGTAACAGTTACAAATCTTGCAAATAAATATTGTATGACTACTACGAAATAATTCCATTTATATTTTTTACCAACAGAAATACTTGTTAATAGTACATAATTCAGTAAATAGCCAACTAGACGCACGAAAATATTGGCGAGATATGTGAATCCATGGCACGTTATCATATTATTCTGTTACCAATACTGGCACTGGTAACGGTAACGCAGGAGAAACCTCGCTATCGCTCGGGACTAGCTCTGAAAATTTTGAAGGAGCGACGGGTCTAGAGATGGCGCGGCGCGCAGGCACGCTGTGCATATCAGTATTGTAACCATTTTGAAGATTGGTAACGTTGGTTTAGTATCTATTACAGATTACAGTGTGCGTGCATTTAAACATGGAAGAGTGTTGCTACGCTATGCGTAATTGATCAACTACTTCAAAAGTCATTCTACTTGTATATTTTTTTATATATTATTTTGAAAAAAAAATGATATTGAAAATGGAAGAATTAAAATATAAACAATAGTTTTCAAAATCTGTTCTCTTTCCTACTTGTTCATTTTTTTATGTTAATTTTATGGTAGAATAATATGTTTAGTTTGTTTATTATTTATTGTTATACCTGTTACATATACATAATTACATACATAGATTTTAGGAATAGTGATTTGTTTAATTTTATCACACATAATTCAAAACAAAAACTTATATTTGGGAGGTTCAAAATATTTTTTTTACATAAGATTTTTTTACATCTGGTTTTGGTAACACTTTAGAAAAAGTCACGCGTCGCCACTGCTCTAAATACTTCTAAAGGTGGAAACAATAAATACAGTATCCGCCAAAATAAACAGTACCGAAAATAACAAAATATATTTATGAATTATTTTTTATAATACATACGTTCAAAATGTACACCATCGCGTTGCAAACAAGCTTTATAACGTTTCTGAAGATCATTAAACATAATGTATAAGATCGGAATCTTCTAGATGTTTCACTTACATTCAGTTTACGTGCTGTTCGTATAAGACTTCTTTGCGGATAGTGGATGACTTGGTTAAATACGCGCATTACCTTCATAAGCATTGGTACAAACTGTTTTTCGACGACCTGAAAAGCCTTTAAGTTGACATAATGCACTGTCATAATACGTCACATCACTGCGATGAAATTTCTCAACAACCGCTAGCATTACAGCTTTACTAGGGGACGCGTTGTTAAAATGTTATTGATATCTTTCTGACAGTTGTTTTAAAACATGGACCATTATTCCGACCAACTCCGTATGAGCGGAAATAATGTTCTACAAAAAACTTTCTCTTTGGTAGAAAGAACCATAATCACAAAGATTTTAACCGTAACGTAATGTCAAGTTGACAACTAATGACAAGTAAACAAAATATGATAAATGCAACTTGCGTGCACAATTTCACAGCCCTCTTAATTTTGGTA
Organism: Diabrotica virgifera virgifera; assembly: GCF_917563875.1. Classification (NCBI taxonomy): domain Eukaryota; kingdom Metazoa; phylum Arthropoda; class Insecta; order Coleoptera; family Chrysomelidae; genus Diabrotica; species Diabrotica virgifera. The sequence continues at coordinate 40,590,472 of NC_065452.1, read as the reverse complement.
CTGTTTATTTTGGCGGATATCGTATAATGTGATTTTATAGGTTTTTATCGCTAAATTTCCCAACTCTACTAGTTTCATCTTTTTTATATCACAACTTAATATGTTTTCCATCTCTTGCGGTATTTTGCCGGTTATTAGCACGCTCACCACTGTATTACTTATATTAAACTTATGAACTTAGATTAAGCAATTTTTTTTAATTTCTCAATCAATTGTTATTGTTTTTTGTTCTACATACTTCATTGTTTTTTATTTATATTGATCTTAGTTTTTAATTCCAAACAACTTTTTATCATAAGAATTTTCGATATTGAGAGAAATAAAGGTACTTTACCCTTGACCGAAATTCATATTTTTTGACATACCTCGTATAATATTGAGAAAATTTTATATCTGATGATTGAATCTTAGGTTTTGGGGCATGCAGAACTTTTTTTCGTAAAATTAATAATAAAAAAGTTTCCCATATGTTTCCAACTTAAGTAGACACGCTGTATAAGTGAGCATATAGGTGAGGATATAGGTGAGCAATTAGACAAACAAATTGCTAATTTAAGATCTTATTTTCAGATGCAGGCTGAAACTTCTACTCTACATCGCGCTATCTGCGCAGTAGATGACACAACACCGATAAAATTGAGGGAAGCAGAACTGCGCATAAACCACCTTACTAAGGACGAAAAAGTGCGCGCCTGGATGGGTAAACCTCTGCACGGGCGACATCCCGATGAGGTCAGCCAAGATTATGTCGACAATATAGCGTCGAACTACTGGTTGACATCAGGAAAGATGTTCCCTGAAACGGAGGGTTCATTACTGGCCATTCAGGATCAGGTTATACCAACCAGAAATTACCTGAAATATATCATCAAAGCCCCTTATGTTCAAAACGACAGATGCCCATATGGATGTCAAGCCCAAGAAACCATCCAACATCTTACAGGGGGCTGCCAGGCATTTGCTGCAACTGAGTACAAGGAACGGCATGACGCAGTGGGAAAAATCCTTCATCAGGAGTTAGCTATCAAGCTGGGACTTCTTCAAACCGACCATCTCCCATATTATCAATACGTCCCTGAGAGTATGCTTGAGGATGGCAACTACAAGCTATACTGGGACCGCACTGTTCTCACAGACCAAACAGTGGCACATAATAGACCAGATCTCGTATTAGTCAATAAATTAACGAGACAAACAACCCTCATTGATGTGGCGATTCCTAACAACAATAATCTACGTACTAAATTTACTGAAAAGATCGCTAAGTACAGAGATCTGGAAATTTAAATACGGAGACAATGGAGAATGCAAAGTACCCAGACGATACCGATTATTATGTCTACTACTGGAGTCATTCCGAAGACCCTCCTCGAAAGCATAAAAAAGCTGGGTCTTAATGAACATCTTTATAAGACCATGCAGAAAGCAGTACTACTCGCAACGGCCAGATGTGTACGAAAATTTTTGGGAGATACACCTGCATACCAAGTCACCTAGGGCTCGATAACACGGAAAGAGTCCCACCAGAGCTCAATCCTTTTGATACCGTAGGTATCTGGGATGAGTCAATTTTCCCCTTAGAGGGAGTGTGAGCCATATGGCTAAATCTGGATAATAATAACGTATGGCATTTTTGCCGGGGAGATCCTTTCGGACAGTTCCGGCGCCATTTACATCTTTAACCCTGTTTCAAGTAACTAGTGCCGATGTACACTAGCCCAGGGGGACCGACGGCTTTACGTGCTCTCCGAGGCACGGTGAGACGGCTCCTGTCATTATTGTAAATGAAAATGGTTTGTCTTTGGCAGGGCTCGAACCCACGTGAACTGGCGTATAAGGCCAGCGAATATGCCGTTACTCCACGGCCGCTCACTATTAGGTAAGTTAAAGCTCATCTAATAAAATTGTATGATTGTATGACTATATTTACCTTACTTTTAAAATCAAGAAATTTAAACTTTACAATAATCACCCTATATAGCACAGAGTAGGTTTCAAAAATTCACTAATTACTGCATGACATCGATTTTTTACCCACAGCTTGGGCTGTAAATGCTAAAACACCATATAAAGAAAATTGTTTTGAGGTTGCCTTATTATTATTATCACGCACTGTCTATTTTGTTCATTTAATATATACATTCGTCATGTTTAAACAAATTCCTTATCTCTATTTCAGTAATTTTCTATTTATTTACGTATCTTATCGGGTTGGAATAGCTTTTTTACCTATACGAACCTTAGTACCTCATTCCGGTACAGCTATTGCAATTATTTAGGTTCCGTCAAGGGAACTATTTATAAACGTGTGTACGTTGATTGTTCAGTCAGTGACATAATATACTAACTGTTTGTTTGCGATTGTTGTTTATGCGGAATGAATCTGCGAAGATTTTTATATATGTGAATTAAAACATAATATTTATATTCTTTGGTCCAAAGATATCACATATGGCCACAGTAGCATCAGAGATAAATGAGAAGAAGACCAGGATGAAACACAATTTGCCTTCAGAAATGGACTGGGAATCCGGGACGCACTCTTTGCACTACATGTATTTCAAACGTATCAAAGGAAAGATGTATTTGCTGTATTTATTGACTATGAGAAGCCCTTTGATCGAGTAGAGCATCACAAACTCATTAAAATATTAAAGGATAAAGGAGTTGATAGTCAAGACGTACGAATCATAGAAAAATTATATACTGGCGTCAAACACCGGCAGCTTGCATAAATGGAAAATCAACAGAAATATGTCAAATACAAAGAGGTGTAAGACAGGGTTATATACTGTCCCCACTGTTATTCAATTTATATTCAAATACAATATTTATAATAAGAAAGGATTACAATGCCTTTTAAATGCAATTGACACTGTGGGAAGAGAGTTTGGCATAAACAAAAACTGTTCAAAAACAAAATACACGGTGTTTAGCCGTTTGGCACTTCAAGATTCACGATTATATTATGTTGATGGTCATGTAATTCAAAGAGTACACAGTTTTAAATATCATACAGAACAAGTAAAACTTCGTTTGTTTAATGGTATAAAAAGTTTATTGAAAAACTATTAAAAAGTCATCCAAAAGGATTCGCAAAACGTTTTCAATCTAGATCAGATCATCTTCAGTGCGTTCTGCTTAGTACATGAAACTAGCAACCTTGTAGAATAGGTGACATCGAGAAATATGATTTACATTTTTAAAAGATGATGTTAGTGGCAACTCTAAGTCGATCTTAAGCCATAAAATTTAAGAGTGCTTAAAGGTCAACACGATTCACTGCTCGATGGTAACGTGTGGTACTTGCCAGTTAGATGGACACAGACCAACCAAAGATGGATGACTTTTTAATAGTTTTTCAATAAACTTTTTATACCATTATACAAACGAAGTTTTTACTTGTTCTGTATGATTTTTAATTATGGTATACAGCCAGCTACTGGGACTTTCCCATTGATTTAGTTTTAAATATCTTGGTTGCCATATTACTGAACAACTAGATCCTGATAAAGAGATAAAATGTAGAATCAAGATAGCCCGCACGACATTTTTAAAAATGAGGTCATTCTTCTGTCATGATAACTTGTAACTTCAACTCCGAAAGCACATAATTAAATGTTACATTTGGTCAGTCCTCTTATACGGTGTCAAAGCATGGATATTAAAAATATCCACCATTAATCGTTTGGGGCCTTTGAAATGTGGCTGCACAGACGTACACTAAAAATATCATGGAGGGCTATGCTGGCAAATGTGACAGTCCTTAAGAGAGCAAATGTTGCTAGCGAGCTGCTTGATAACATCAAATGTAGAGAGATGGCCTATTTTGGACACGTAGTAAGGGGAGACCGATATAATATTCTACAACCTATTATGACGGATAATATCGAAGGACGCAGAGGAATTGGTAGACAACAGGCCTCTTGGTTGAAGAATATCAGGGAGTGGACAGGAATAAGGAAAGCAGAACAACTATTTAGAATAGCTCGAGACAGAAACAGTTTTGCCATGTTAATCGCCAACGTGAAGGGGACTTGATAGGGCACGTTAAGAAGAAGAAGAAGGTCCAAAGATATATCTTGAGAAAGGAAACACTTCCTCTTTAACTCAATATTTAAAAGGATCGTACTGTATGGATGCGAAGCATGGCAGCTAAACAAATCCCAAGAACGTCACTTATCGTCATTAGAAATGGACTTCTGACGAAGTTCTGCTATAAAATGAATACTGCAGAAATACTCAACAACCAAATTCGATGAAATATGAGTCTCAATAACTATTAAATAATTTTAACGCAACTTGACCAACTTATTTGTATCGTCTATTAAAATATTTAAACAAGTATTTACGAAAATATATTTATTTTAATACTTAAACTCGTTCACAATGGTCAAAAGTAATCACACACCAAATTATAATACTTTTCGCCAGGAACTTAGGATACCAATTAAAAATATATATCGCCTTCCGCTGTGTTTATATCATCACCGCACCACCAGTCTGCCCGTATCGACTCTGTCCCAAGCTGTTGACCGTATAAAGAAATTAGTGACACAAGCCGACAACCGTATTAGGAATTGAGTGCGACTTCTGTCCCAAGCTGATAACCATGTAAGGAAATTAGTGACTCAAGGCGACCACCGTATTAGGTACTGAGTGTGACTGCATTTGGTATGTCCAAAGAACAGATTATAGACGACTTCCTAAGCAAATAATAAAATGGGCACCTATTCAAAGAACGAAAAGAGTAAGACCAACAGAGATATCGTTGATGAGGCGTTGCGTTCACAGACCGATTTTGGAGAATAGTCTTCAGGCTGTAGATTGGAACGACAGGCAAGAATGGATACTAGGAACAAGAAGGCGTAAGACGCTATAAAAACTGGATAAAAAAATACATACAGTATAATCGTTTACAAGTATAATTTTCATTATTTAGAGAACTGGACTTAAATTCAACTTTACACGTTTTGTTAAACTATCAGCGTCTTCAGAATAATAATAATTTTAAACCAATGATTTTTTTGATAATCATCTGTATCTGTTAAATAATATTTTTTTTAGTTTCGTCGTAAATAAAAATTTTTGAAACAAAGTAAGTTATCAATCGAAGTAGCACAGGAAACGACAATAAATATCGTCTCCATACCACCAGATTAACAGGAATAAGTGGAATACTTTCTTTGGTTACACCTCCTGAGATTTTCAAAATTTATAAATCAAACAGGATGCCGAGGAAATTAAGATGAGAGAATTTTAAATAATTCACAATTCATCTGCTCAGCGTGGTAAGTTCCAACAAGAAAGATTCCTTAGATTCCTTTTCTGTGCTACTTCGATTAATAACTTACTTTGTTTTTCGATAGATGGCTCAAGTTCATCCGTGACATTTATTTCTTTGCAATTCGGACACTCAAACAAACAAACAAACAATTCGGTTTCAGAGAAGGATTGGGAACAAGGGAAGCTTTGTTCTCAATGTTAACATTACTTCAACGATCATGGGAAGTACAGAAACCAATTTACGTCTGCTTTATAAATTTTGAGAAGGCGTTTGATAGAGTTCAACATGATAGGTTGTTTGAATATCTAGAAATGATTGGAATAGATGATAAAGATCTGAGACTTTTACAACATCTATATTGGAATCAAGAAGCTTCTATTCTGGTAGATGGCAAAGAAACAGACAAAATTTGCATTCAGAGAGGTGTCAGACAGGGTTGTGTGTTATCCCCAACTTTGTTTAACGTATACTCAGAAATAATTTTTAATGAAGCCTTGGAAGGACAATGTGGAGTTCGAATCGGGGGAGAAACTATTATCAACATCAGATATGCAGACGACACCGCCATCATGGCTGAAAATATCGAAGATCTTCAATTCCTTATTGATCGAGTCACTAGAGAATGCTCCAATAACGGACTTAACATAAATGCAACAAAGACAAAGTTACTTGTGGTTAGTAAACAAGACGTCGGCCCTATGCAACTAATTGTCAGTGATGAATCAATAACAAAAGTTAACCATTTTAAATACCTAGGATGTTGGATAAACGAGACACTAAATCTGGATGAAGAAATTAGAACTCGTATAGAAATTGCAAGAGGAACATTTATGAAACTTAGATCTATTCTGAGCAACTCTCAGCTGAATTTACAACTAAGAATCAAGTTCCTAAAATGTTATGTGTATCCTGTATTACTATATGGATGTGAAACCTGGATCATGAAGGTTAACATGATGAACAAATTAGAAGCCTTTGAGATGTGGTCGTATCGTAGAATGCTCAGAATATCTTGGGTTCAACGCATTTCAAACAGAGAAGTCTTAAACAGAGTAGGTCAAGGCGAAGGTGACTTAATGAAGATGATAAAAAAGAGAAAACTTGAATATCTGGGGCATATAATAAGAGGTAGCAGATACAGGATGCTGCAGTTAATACTCAATGGAAAGATCGACGGAAAAAGAGGAATTGGTCGAAAGAAATATTCATGGCTCCGAAACCTTCGTCAATGGACTAACTTATCAGTAGATCAATTGCCGCACAAGATCGAGAACGATATCGGCAAATTGTTATGGAAGCTACCCACGCCTAAAAATTTGGGCACGGTACTTAAAGAAGAAGAATTCGGAAAGGCCCAAAGTATGATACGTGGATGAGTCGGAGAGAAGAGGATATGGGACTACTGATGAGGGGGAAAAGACCTCTGAAACCGGTATAGAATCTTCCTGCACTCATTCCTGCACATTTTTAATGCACTTCCTGCATTTTCGTGTTGCAAAGAAATTGAAAATGTTTATACATTTTTAATTCATTTACTCTTTTGTAGGAGTATTAAGGGATCTTTCATGTTGGAACTTACCACACTGAGCAGACGAGTTGTGAATTATTTAAAATTCTCTTATTTTACTTTCCTCGGCATCCTGTTTGATTTATAAATTTTGAAAATCTCAGGAGGTGTAACCAAAGAAAGTATTCCACCTATTCCTGTCAATCTGGTGGTATGGAGACGATATTTATTGTCGTTTTCTGTGCGACTTCGATTGATAACTTACTTTGTTTCAAAAATTTTTATTTGAATTGAACCTCCAAAGAACTCCCCGCTCCCGTCGATTCCTAGCAATTTCCCTCCATCTTCTGACATTTAGAATTTTAAGGTCCTCTTCCACATCATCAATCCTTCTTCTACGCGGTCGTTCTCTACTTCTTCTGTCCTTTGGGTTTCAGAATGACGATATCTTCGTATACTCATTATTTGACATCCTAGCAATGTGTCTAGCCAATTTTAGCTTCTGCAACTTAATAAATTCCACAATATCTGGATTTTTGTATAGCTGGTGTAATGCAAAGTTATATCTGCGACTCCATAGCTCATTTTCATTTATGACCCCAGAATCAGTCGAAGTAGGTATTTTTCTTTCAAAGAGTCTATTGGGTAAAGAGAAATCATTATCATAAACGAACAAAAAAACAGACAGATATTATTTGAGGATGAAAAAATAAAAAGCCAAATTAGATAAGATGGGAAGAGCTACAAAACTAGCAAAAACAGAAAATTAACTGGATCAGGTGAAACACCCAGTGAGGTAATCGTATTACTTGGCGATAAAAGTAAATATTTATACTAAAATCACAATAAAGATGCAATAGAAATAAACAAACCAAGACACGTGAATGTTACGAGGAGCACTCCCAAATCATCATTTACAATGTATATTCATTTTAAATCCTAAATCATGATTTACAAATACAAAGTTTATACTTTGTAAATCATGATTCGGAAGTGCTCCTCGTAACATTGAACGTGTTTTGGTTTGTATATTTCTAGTGCATCTTTATTGTGATTTTAGTATAGTTTTATAATACAATTATGTAAAAATATGTTTTAGAGACACTGAAAACAATCAACGCTGAACAATGGAGGAATCATCGTGTGATCAATCCAGTGCCGGATTTACCACTAGGCCGACTAGGCCGCGGCCTAGGGCCGCCGGCAAAAGGGGGCCGCAGCGTTTTGTAAAAAAAACTTTTTGGTAAAAAAATGTGTAAAAAAGCCGTGTCCGAATATGGACGCAGCTTTTCGCACTCTACTATGCATGATGACATCTAATGCACCTGGAGAAAGATCATTCAGAGAGTTGAAAAGAATCAAAAATTGACGAAGATTCTAGATTGTCTAGTTTGGTTAGTTTTGTTTCAAATGATAAGCATGTTCAAGCCTTAAGTTGTGCCCACAACGAGGCGCCGACCCTCGCTCCCTGGTATCCCTCGTACTGATCGTACCATATTATCGATCGCCAGATGCATTATTTTAAATGCGAGCGTTCACCAAAATGAAGAGTAGGATACTAAGCTCTAGGCTAGGATACGATGCGATGGTCTCCGTAGTGAACGCACCCTTAGACTTTAACGATTTGGTTAAAGATTTTTTCTACGAGCGTGCAAAAATGTCTACTTTCGCGCACGCATTTTAGTTTAGAAAGTTTTACTTTTCCGCACGCGTGTTACTTTTCCGCACGCGTTTTACTTTTCCGCACGCGTGTTAATTTAGATATGTTAATATGGCCTTAAAATAATTATAATACGTGCAATAAACTAATATTTCGATATTATTTACTAATTTATCTCAAATATATCTTATTGTGTTCATGTTTTAATGAAATTAACGCGAGATTTCGATGAAATAAAATAATTTTGACATAATATTCCAAAGTCAAATCAGTAGACAATAACAGTGGTTTTGCATCGTCGTCAAGGAAACCAAGATCGTCGTCATGCTAACCAATTATGATGAAACTTTGGTTTTGACAACCTTGTCAAAGAATGAATTTGTGTATGTATTTTCATATTAATTAAATTAATTGATTAAGAGGAAACAATAGCGATCAACAGGTAGCAAAAACGCGTTCCAAGATTGCGGCTGTAATTTTGAATATTTTTTCGAGATATTTGGCACACGTATTCGTAATATAATAAAGAATGGCGGTACAGAGCCCAATTTGAAAAAAAAATATTAATATGTGGAAATTACTCTGTAATTAAATAAAATATTAAAAAAACGAGCCTGTACCGCCATTAACAAGAACAAAAATATACACTTTCTTCAAATAAACTTTTTTATCCGATGCCTAGATTTTGTGTCATTTTGGAACTATTAAAATTTTTTATTTCATTAGTAGTTCCAAAATGACACAAGATCTAGGCATCGGATAAAAAAGTTTATTTGAAGAAAGTGTATTTTGTTGTTCTTCTTAATGGCGGTACAGGCTCGATTTTTTAATTTTGTATTTAATTACAGAGTAATTTCCAAAATTGGGCTCTGTACCGCCATTTTTTATTATATTACGAATACGTGTGCCAAATATCTCGAAAAATATTCAAAATTACAGCCGCAATCTTGGAACGCATTTTCGCTACCTATTGATCGCTACTGTTTCCTCTTAAGATTTGGTCATTTTTTAAAGACTCGTAGAAAAAATATTGTTCCTAACGCTTGCAGAAAGTCTCTTTTCCCACTCGACTGCTTGCCGAACTCCCGCTTCGCGTCGTTCGGCAAACTGCAGTGGCGTGCGGAAAAGTATGACTTTCTGCACTTGTTAGGAAAATAACTATTGCAGCCAAAAAAAAAGATAGAAAAGTGAGTATTTAGAGTTTAGATATGAGATTTATTATGAGTATGGAGTGGAGTGAGTGTCAATGTTAATCACTAATCCAACTTTATCCATGTTAAGAACATGACATTGACGTTTTTCCGTTTAAGAGAATAATGTGACAATTTAACGAAATAATAGTTAAGGTACCAAGGGTATTATAAGGATAATAACGCTTGAGGTCAATGGTGTATATACCGAGGGCGTTTGGCCCGAGGGATATACGTTGACCGAAAGCGTTATTATCTATAATACCCGTGCCCGTGATGCCTTCAACGTTTAATGTCCGATGAAATTATTCTATATATGCAAAAAATTTTAAAAAATTTTGAATTAATTAGTTTTCAAATAAGTACATTTACCAGTAATAGTCGTAACGTAATTGTGGTAACCATAGTTTTACTTAGGACGTTATTTTTCAACTTGACAGTATTTAACTAGTTATTTAAATTCAATACCCTATGGCGTTATTTTTCAAAATAACGCCCTAGGGCATTATATCATACTTAACTGACTTCGAAATCATGTCATTATTTGTCAAATAATATACCAGTCGGACATTATAGTATATTACGCAACGAGCATTTAATGATGGTCATTATGAAGCGAGTATGAGGAATGCGAAACGAGCCGCCTAGCGGCGAGTTTCGTATAGAATACGAGCTTCATAATGATAATTAAATGCAAGTTGTATATACAATTTTTTCTATGATCATTCGCAACAAAAAATAAATTTAAATTTATTAATTTTGTAACGCAAACAAATTAAGTAGTTTGTCAGTATGACAGTTTGTTTATATATTGAGAACTGTCAAAACGTATGTATCTGACTCGCCATTTGGTCATTGCGAGTGTGCCACCTTTAACGCGAATGCCATATCGCGATTCTATTGGTTAAAAATCTATATCGTAATGAAAATCTGTATCATAATGAAGTTCATTATGATACAGGTAGTGACATATAATAATTGATAGATTATAGGTAGTATGAGAATAGAAAAAAGTTTATTTGTGGTATTCTTAATATTTTTATTTTTCAGTACCGTAGCCTATTACTGTTACAGTTCATATTATTTTGCTTGTTCTTTTACTTATAATGTCTTTTCAACTCGGCTTTTTTTAGTTCTTTGTTGTCACCTGTATCTACTTTTCCCCCGGATGAAACAAATGCTATTTAATTTTAATAATTAAAGACATAGGTGCAAAATGTCGTCTGTCAAAATGTTTAATGTGATTTAAATGGATTCATTTTTTTCGAATCCTGAGAAAACTAATAAGTACATACCTATTTTTGAAAAATTTAAATGCAGAATAAAAGATTACGTTATTACCGAGGGCCAAAAGTCCCTGAAAACTTCTATAATGTTTATTTTAATAAGTTACAAAGGTGAAAAAAAAGAACGTTTAGTGTGACTTTTAATTTCAAATATCTCAGTCAAAAGAAATTTTTTAACAATCTTTCATTCTTTCAATCTTTAATTCTGCGTTTAAATATTTTAAAAATACTTATCAGTTTTCTCAGGACCCGAAAAAAAATGAATACATTTAAAACACATTGAACATTTTGACAGGCGACATTTTGTGCCTATGCCCTTAACTGCAATACTAATTTATAATATAATATTAGCCATATTAGTAATTTTATAAATAACTGTCGTTTGCTAACTTTTTGAATGAAAAATTTTTGTTAAAGCTGTTTTGGGGTTTTAGCCAAATTTGTAAACCCAGATTATTTAATTAGTGAATACAACATTTTAACATTTCTATTCATTAATGTTATGCTTTTTATGTTGCACCAATTTTAAAAAGTAAACTTAAAATAAATTTATGTATTAATATTATGCTTTAATTACATAATCGTGAAGTTATCGGGCGCCGCTCGGGGTAATTTGGCTAGGGCCGCAAGTACCCTAAATCCGGCACTGGATCAATCTAAGGTATTGAACATTTCCTCAACAATACTGCACTCAACACTCATGAATTAAAAAAGTAGATGAACAATTATTAGGCAAAACAGTTTGGTTTCAGACAGAACCTTAAAAATGAAAGAAGACCATTTAGAAATAGAATAATTGAAATTGTATTTTGAAACAACTATCTCGTTCAGTCAAAATGTCCCTCCCTTTCAATTTGTTAAATCTACTCTTTCTATACCACCAAGTTTTCTTATTATGTAAGTAATTATTTCGATCGGTCGGTAATTCTGTCAGTTTGACTTGAGCAATGAAAACATCATTAATTATTGATCAAAAATTTCACGCTAATGTTTGCATTTAATCGAATTGAGTGCCTCTTAAAACGTGTTATTTTTGTGACGTGTTACAATGGAATAAGGAGAAAATTCCGGCATGTTTCAATCACTTTTATTTTCTGTTTGAACATAGGAAGTTATATTTATGAACTGATTGAACATGTATAAATAGATTCGGTGTATTTTGAATAAAAAAATAAATTTTGTAGGCTCTAACTTTTTTACAAAGGTAGAGATGAAATTAAGCAAAATATGTCAAAATCAGCGACTGATATTTTTTAAAATAATCTGATTGGGTGCTTTATTTATGATTTTTAAGGTAGAATTAAAACTGAAAATGTCTATTATTATATAATAAAAAGTATACACTTATACATTCCCTCCATTTTACAAAAATGGGGAAATACCCCCTTCTCGGAGGTGAAAAAATATATATTCAAAATAAGTCCGGAATTGGATAAAATGACCAATTCTAAGCAAATTTTGATCTATAGAGTCAATACTATTCGAGTTATTTGCGAGTGAATATGTTCATTTTTAACAAAAAATACATGTTTTTGGACGGTTTTTCGCAAATAACTCAAAAAGTAAGTATTTTATCGAAAAATATATTCTTACCAAAAATATAGCTTGCTTATAGAAAAAGTGAAACGAATGGTGTATGTATAAAGTCTATAGACTTAGTAGAAGCAGAGTTGTAGCTAATAAAACGTAGGTTCTTATTTGTCAAATTCCAAATCAAATATTTCAACGTGAAATAGCCGAAAAACGGAACACTTTTCGGGGAAAACTCATTACAAAATTTTTAAAGTGTTTAGGAAAAGGTTTATCCTTGTTTAAAAAAAAAAAAACTTCTAACATTAAAAGTAAATGTGAGTTACGCTCAAAATATTGTTGGTCCCTTTTATTTTTTGATAAAAAGAATCGCGAAAATCACCCCCTAATTAGCATCCCGAATAGAATTAATTGTTACCGCTTCACAAGTTACTTTACTTTGTATTGTTTATATGATCTACAAGTTTTATTGGTTCAAAGTGCTCATTTTTGAAAAAATTTGGTTTTAAAGTAAATTTTTTTTATTTTGAAAAAAAAATAAATTTTTTCAAAATAACTTAAAAATTATTAGTAATACCAAAAATCTCAAAAAGTAATAAAATGTGCGTTTTTATTTTCTGAATATTTTGGATTCTTTTTTTTGTTAGACAAAAATTGGTTATTCTACCGCTGTTCAAGATTTGCATACACTCGTAATGAGTGACTCGTTCAGGCCATTTTAACTACAGTCTTTTCAAAAATAAGCACTTTAAACCGATGAAACTTACAGATCATATAAATAATACATAAGCAAAGTAACTTGTGAAGTGGTAACGATTATTATTTTATTTGGGATGCTAATTAGGGGGTAATTTTCGCGATTCTTTTTACCAAAAAATAAAAGGGACCAACAATATTTTGAGCACCACTCACTTACTTTTAATGTTAGAAGTTTTTTTAAAAAACAAAAACAAACTTTTTTAAACACTTTAAAAAAGTTGTAATGAGTTTTCCCCTAAAAGAGCTCCGTTTTTTGGTTATTTCACGTTGAAGTAATCGATTTGGAATTTGACGAATAAAAACCTCCTTTTCATTAGCTACAACTCTTCTTCTACTGGGTCTAGAGGCTCATTGTATACACCATATTTTTTACTTTTTTATAAGCAAGGTGTATTTTTGGTAAGAATAATTTTTCGATAAAATACTTACTTTTTGATTTATTTACGAAAAACCGTCCAACACATGTTTTTTTTTGTTTAAAATAAACATATTAACTCGCAAATAACTCGAAACTTATTGACTTCGTGAAAAAACCTCTATAAAACAAAAGTTGCTTAGAAATTCATTTTATAATCATATTTTTTCACCCCCGAGAAGGGGGTATTTCCCAATTTTAAAATGGAGGGGATGTAGAATTGAAAAACTTTTTCTTATATAATAAGAGACAATTTCAACTACCCACTCACAAATTTTCATCCTTCCTTTATTTTTTTTTGGGTCAGATTGTTCTTTGATCGGGCTATATACCTACATAAGCATATACAGTAGAAAAAATATACCTAAGGTAAAAAACTGAATTAAAGTTAAGACAGAAACAACAGAACCCATCGAAATTGAACCCATGACCTAGAAAAACAGATTTACAGAAGAATTACAAGAAACACACTGAAAGACCAAATAAGGAGTGGTGAGATCAGAACAAAATCATTGATTATAAACCAACCACCTGTAGTTATTAATCAATGACAAAATGTAATGTAAATGGTATAAACGGGTGGACACTAAATAGAAAAAAAAAGAATGTAACAATCACATCAGTCGAATAGCAGACACAAGAGTAGTTAAAATAACAAAAGTGATAATCTTCCATAGAGGCAACAACTAATAAGCAAGCAAAACTACTTATATAAAAGAAGAAGAAGAAGAGGACCTAGAAAGAGATGAAACGACAACATTCGAGCAACATTTAAGAAAAACAATCAACATACCTAGATAAAAATTGAAGAAGAAAGAGAAGTTTTCTTAGCCGTTGTTTAATAATATCTTCTGTTGATGCTTTTATCACTATTGTAAATTCCAAAATATCCTTCTCCTTTATTATGTTTCCAAGAACACTTTTTATTGTTTTTAGACTAATTCATCTGTCTAGGTACGTAATGAAAGATTGCAATGAGAATAAAATGACCAAATTTAAAGGTACGAGGAATATTGACCAAGAAGATGGACATAACATTTTAGGGAAAATATTGAAGAAGACAGGAGGGAGCCGAACCGTGATATACTGCCAACCATAGCACAGTACGCTGTATTATTGTACCATTACAAAAAAAGGAGACAGTTGGAATGTGGAAACTACCGTGGAATCACGCAGCATACAATATAATGTCCAACGTCATTTATGAAAGGCTTAGAACTAAGGCTGAAAAAATAATTGTAAGAAAATGAAAACTGAAAAAATAGAAAACTAGGTAGAAAAATTTGGTTAATTCCTCTTTAAGTTGATCCACTAAAGTTCCAACCTAATCTGTAAGAAATCCAATAATTTTCAAATTATTTTTTGCCTTACTTGTTCTAATTTCTCAGTTTCATACATCACCTACATTTTATGTTTCAACAGCAGATATGATAACTCTCCTGCAATACCAAATTAAGTTTAGGTGAATTTCTGTTTATTCGCGACCTCTGACCCCAAGTATTCCTCTAAATGTAGTTTCTTTTATTGAGCCTAGCTTTTAAAAGCCACTGCTGCTTGTAACTATATTTAAAATAATCATATGCGATAGGGTTCAGCTAGTGCCACCGCCACCGGGTAGAAAAAAGAATTAAAAAAACAGTAGAATCCCTCTTGCGCTAGCCTTGTCGCATACAAAGGAAAGTAGACAGCTGCTGTGCATTCTCCCCTATTCAACAAATGCCAGATCTGGTATGCACCCAAATTGTGAGTTGTTCAATTAATTTGACGAGTCCTGTGTTTGTCCGGTTTTTACTAGCTTTATTTTGTACAAATAATAATTAATATTTCAAATAATGTTTTTAAAATACAGTTTATTAAAACATTATAGGTCAGTTAAAATCAGTAAATTTATTTTTAATTAAGATAGGATATAAGGTCGATTTGCACCGGTCTGTTTAATGGATAAACAGTGGCGGATCCAGAAATGTTGTTTGGGGGGGGGGTCATGGGTCTTGAGGGTGATTTAATTACCTTTCTCTGAGGCAAGGTCACTTAGTCTTACCAACCCTAGTATACGTGGGTTTACAATTATGGGGGTGGGTCATGACCCCCGTGACACCCCCCCTGGATCCGCCAGTGGGATAAGAATTATTTTATATGAGGAGCAACTGAGCAAAAACCAATAAATCCACTTTTAGACATTTTTTAAGTAAAAAGTACAAAGTAGGTACTTGCTTTAGTTCAATCTACATTGTGATCTATTCATTTCACGCAATTTGGTTTAAATCCTATATTATATTGCCATATGAATTATTCAAAACTAAACAAAAATGTATTAAATCCCATTTTGAGACCAAGCAAACTGACGTAAATCCATCATGTTTAACCAAACTGCAATAAATCATTGAAAATATATTTATTGGGAAGTGGGAAGAAGAAGAAGATATTAAATGTTATAAGGACATTCTAGAAAACAGAGAAGATTATATTGATAATGAAGGTGATGAAATTGAAAAGGAATCCGGTTGTCCAGAAATAATATATTGTGCAACAAGTGCAGAAAGGTACTAATTTCTCATGAGTTTGAAAAGTTGCGGTACGAGCGCAAGCGAGTGCCGTAATCCAAACGAGTGAGAAATTACCTTTTTGCACGTGTTACACACTATACTTTTTCTACAATCACAGTTTTTCCTAAAAATAAAAATCACAATTTCCAAACGAAGATTAATTATAATAATATATGATAAATTTTAAACTGTATGTAATTAATACCAATCAATTTAAATTCCTTATACCTAAACAAATTGCACAGAAATCAGTTAAAAAATTAATGCACTGCCTTAATTTGTTTAAATTTAAACTATTTTAAAAAATTATAACACAATAGAGTCATATTTGACGTTATATTTATTCAGTCAATGCAGTCACGGATTTACACAAAACCTACTTCATTCGACGTATCTTGCAGATGTTGCTACATCCTTATTGGTTATTTGATAATTATAAAATGTTTAATAAGAATAAAATTGTAAAATAAAACAGTTGTAACATCCATAATTTAATTTCTATTCTATAGTTAAATATAATAAATTGTCTTATAGGTTATATATTTGTCTAAACTTTAACCATGGATGTAAACAGAATATAACGTTACTCAGAATGAGGTAGTCTACTGTGCAGAAAATAACTTTCCGGCACAGAAACGTCACTTTTCTGCACACTAATGTCGAATATCTTATGCTGTGAGTAAATATCAAGTTTGCTAACATAAAACTCTGCAGAAAAGTGCATTTTGAATAGTGGTTGTAGAAAAATGATATAGGTCTACATATTTGAAAAGCTTTGATTTATAAATTAATAGTGTTTTCGTTAACAGGTGATTTATTTTCGACATTTAGGTATTTACTTATTTGACGAAAAGAAATAAATTCTACCAACGGTTCAAATAAACGAAATAAATCCATTCATAATATGGAGAAAAATGCTATAAATCTACACACTGTTTAAGCAAAGTGAGCTAAATCCAACAAAATGAGAGCTTTAAAAATTGAAAACTCCGAAATTGAACACAAAACTCCAACTTACTGTCAAAAATAATGTTATTAATACATTTCTATAGTCAATAAAATATTTACTTTTAACTAGGTTTAATTCAATTAGTTTTTGGCCCATAACTGAAAATCATATATTTTGTATTTAATTCGTTTTGCTTAGTTGCTCCTCATATGTAATTTAGTATGTTAAAAATTATAAAAAACAAGGGGTGCCCGATATTATTTTGTCAAGACTATAATTAATTAATAATTAAAAAATGCCTTTTTTTTTGACTTTATAAACAATTTTTTCGACATGGGCAGATATTATTTTAGATTTTTTGGATCATTCGAAACAAAACGATCTTTTGTAATTTCATCAAGGCGCAAAAACAGTAAAAATATCATTTTTGAAATTACAAAGTATGTACCTAAATTCAAGTTCAATATTTATTCTATCCATTGATATAAAAATACCCAGGATAGAACCTATGAGCAAAATTCTGGCGTCCAAAGTAGCCGATAAAAAGAAGCCGCTAACTTGACATAACAATGGGCGACTCTTGGTTTACGGATAAGTTTCTTGATTTACCAACAGGAATGCATTAAATTATTGACTTATCACTTGCTTAATACATAATGTTACCTATTTTACAATGTGTTCTACATTAAAATAGGTCACCAAATAAAATATTTATTATTTATTAACCATATTAACACCTGTCAACGCCAACTTCACGTCAGAAATTGTAAACAGTATGTGACGTCAGTTCCGCCCAGATCAGGTGCATGTAAAAATATACACAGTTAGACCGCTTAATTCTATCAATTCTTGATAAGTATTTTGGACTTATTTCCACAAGGAATCTTCCCTCACTAACCATTAAAAAAATATATTTTAGAATATAAAATGGCAAAAACTCTTGCCGGAGCCTGACAGAAGAAGGATTGAACTTGAATTTAGTTACTTGATTATTACAAAAATTATATTTTTTACTTGTGTTTTTGAGCCTTTAAAATCGTCATTTTTCGTTTTTTTTAGTTTTAAATTGTTTTTTCACTCGAAAAACGACCAACTTAAGGTACTAGTACACTTTAGAAGACCAAAAATAAGCAATTTTTCAAGATTTTTTTTCTCAGAACCTTTACTAAAAATGAACATCAAACTTTTACATATTAATACATATTTCTTAAAGAATACAAAAAATATATCTCTTTTTATTTGTGTACTTACACTAATATTGTAGAGGGCGCCAAAGTCGAGGCCTCGAAAAAAAAGTAGCTCTGATGGCGGACAGTTAATCTCAGGATTGGGATCTCTGAAACAAAAAAATCGTACGGAATTTGAAAAAGGAAGGTTTCTTACGTGACAATTTACCACCGTTAGAGAAAAATTCCGCAAAAGAAAGATTTTACGGAAATTTGAAAAAATTTTGTAAAAAAATCGCCCGTTTTTCTTCAGTTTTTCATGGTTAAAAAATGTTTATCTTTTATTTTTTGGGTAAATTGTAGTAAATTTTCACGTAAGAAACCTTCCTTTTTCAAATGCCGTACGATTTTTTTGTTTCAGATATCCCAATCCTGAGATTAACTGTCCGCCATCATTTTTCGAGGCCTTGACTTTTGCGCCCTCTACAATATTAGTGTACGTGCATAAATAAAAAAAGATATATTTTTTGTACTCTAAAAGAATTAGAGATTAATATATAAAATGTTTTATGTCCATCTGTAATAAAGTTTCCGAGAAAAAAATTCTTGAAAAAAATGATTATTTTTGGTCCTGTAAAGTGTACTAGTACCGAGAACAATTACAAAAGACCTTTTTTGTTTCTAATGATCCAAAAAAAGTAAAATAATATCTACCCGGGCCGAAAAACGTTTTTTAACATTGATAAAAAAGTCATTTTTTAATCATTAATTAATTATAGTCAGAACAAAATTATATCGGGCACCCCTTGTGTTTTATAATAATTGTTAACATACTAAATTACATATTAAATAATTTTTATCCATTAAACAGATCGGTGCAGTTCAACCTTATATCGGATCCTCTACTAAAAGAGTTTAATTTTATATTCCTCAATTATAATAGCAGTTCAAACAAGTTGAATAGATTTTTAAGTAGCGAACTTTAAAATGGTATGGTCAATATTTTTGTGGTACAATCTTAGGAGGAATTGATTGGAAATGAGTTATTTATTCTATTTTAGTAAAAAATAGTATCGCTTTTATTTGGACGGCGGAAATAACACAATCAATCTACAACGCTTTCCAGAAAAACTTCTAAATATAACAAACAAATACAATGTTAATCCAAGTTGTAATACCACCAATATAATGAGAATTGCTCTATCTAAAACTGAATACAACAATGAAGAAGCAATAATAATAAATTGCATATTTCTCTAAATGAATCTAAAATATCTACATTGTTAGTTAAAACCGTATTTTTGCTTGTCTTCGAAGCTGCTTTAAATATTGGGTATTGCGGTAAGCGTATTAGCGAAAAAAACTATTTTACAAACAATTGAAAGCACCCTACAATAACATAAATATCTAATTAGACCGGACAGTATCGTCGCCCCTGCTAGCGAAATGAATCCGATTCGATTTTTTTGCACAAACTTACTCAAAAAGAGGTTCTTATAACATATCCACAGGGTGCCGGGCGGTGCCGTGGTCGAAAAATTGTTTAAACAATTTTTTTTTAAACAAATTCACAAAATTAATTTTTTCATTTCGAACAATTTTTTTTTAGATAACTTGGTTTATTCTGAGCAAAAAGGTCTCTTGTCATTTTTTTTTCTAAAATTGATTGTTGTCGAGTTATATGCGATTAAAAATTTTAAAAATGCAAAAATAGCCATTTTCAAGGCTTAATAACTAGATTAAACATTATTATTATGAAATTCAAAAAGAGACCAAATCAAGTTTAAAACCCCTTCTTCAAGGTCCTGAAGAGATTTTTGTCATTATTTTATTACAAAACTGTTATTTTTAATTATTCACAATTAGCGCTATAGTCCAGGATGTATCGTCACCCCCGTTAGTGAAATTATTTCGATTCCATTTTTTTGCAGAAATTTACTCAGAACGAGGTACTTATCATATATCCACAGTTTAAACAATTTTTTTAAACAAATTCACAAAAATAATTTTTTCACTTCGAACCAATTTTTTTTTTAGATAATTTGGGACATTTTGAGCAAAAAAGGTCTCTTGTGATTTTTTTCTAAAATTGATTTTTGTCGAGTTATACGCGATTTAAATTTGAAAAATGCGAAAATGGCCATATAACTCGACAACAATCAATTATAGAGAAAAATCACAAGGGACCTTTTTTGTTCAGAATAACCCAAATTATCTAAAAAAAAAATCGTTCGCAATAAAAAACTATTTTTGTGAATTCGTTTAAAAAAATTTTTTTTAACAATTTTTCGACCACGGCACCGCCCGGCACCCTGTGGATATGTTATAAGGAACTCGTTTTAAGTAAGTTTCTGCAAAAAAATGGAATCGGAATAATTTTATTAGATACATCCTAGACGATACATCCTGGACTATAGCGCTAATTGTTAATAATTAAAAATAACAGCTTTGTAATAAAATAATGACAAAAATCTCTTCAGGACCTTGAAGAAGGGGTTTGAAACTTGATTTGGTCACTTTTTGAATTTCATAATAATAATGTTTAATTGAGTTATTAAGCCTTGAAAATGGCCATTTTCGCATTTTTCAAATTTTTAATCGCATATAACTCGACACCTTTTTTGCTCAGAATAAGCCAAATTATCTAAAAAAATGTTCGAAATGAAAAGATTATTTTTATGAATTTGTTTAAAAAAAATTGTTTAAACAATTCTTCGACCACGGCACCGCCCGGCACCATGTGGATATGTTATAAGGACCTCTTGTTGAGTAAGTTTGTGAAAAAAAATCGAATCTGAATAATTTCGCTAGCGGGGGCGACGATACTGCCCGGTCTAATAGATATAACAACCAAATCGGCAACATAATAATCAAAACCAAATTAAAAAGAAAGCTGCCAAAAAATATCAGAAGTTTAAAGGAGATGATATGGGGTCAAACCACATGCTGATCGAAGCTAAATTAAAAATGAAATTAGCCAGAAAAAAATCGGGAAACCAGAGAAGGTGACGTCGATATGAAAATTTAAGAAATACATGTACATATACCAATAATAAAACAACCTAATGATGCCAAGATATTTAAAATTATTGATTTTTAAAAATTAATGTGGTAAAAATAACAAAAACTAAATCAAATCAACCAGCGAATATTTTTTATTAATTTAAGCTACACCATTGCTAAATCAAAACATAATTCGGAAAACCATTTAGCTTTTAATTTAAATACAAAGCCTCTATGTATATAAAAATTTTCTGAATTATCATGTAACAAAGGTATCAAATCCGATTTAACGAAACGGGGAAACAAATCAACCAACAGCAAATAATAATCAGGTATACATAACATAAATACACGTCATAAATGTACATTTATTGGTATCTTTGAAAATACGAGAGTTTTAGTTTTTTTTGGAAATATTTAGATTTAAATCGAACATTTCGATGGAGATATGAGACGGAAATACTATCGAATTTATTTTATTTTGTAGTTCTTGTGCGTTGTTCGTTAATGCCAGTTGTTCTTAGAATTCCGATCATCTTTTGATGTTAAACGTACCTAGTCAAACGTTTTTTCATAATCAATAAAACATGACAATGTGTATACATCTGCATGGATGTCTTACCACATTTAAGGTAAAATGAGCCGTTTGTGTATAACTTTGGCCATATTGAGAGCACGTTGATGCATTCTGGTCGTTAGGGGCATCTGTACAGAGAATGGGATTAAGTTCAAAAGACCAAATTACGTGTTGTACTAGGTCAAGCAACCAGACACGTAGAGGAATAATAATTGACGATTTAGAACTGGTAATTGACGATTTAGACTTAAGGTAGCACACCTTAGATTGATAGGGCATGTAATCATACCAGAGGAAGATGTAGAGAAAGACAGAAACTTAGATTTAAAATCTGTTAGAGGCAGGAGTGAATGGAAGATTATTCTGAAGAACGCTTAGGCATATAACGAGCTGTGATGCCACTGATAGTGATGATAATGTATAATATTTATTAAAAAATTTGACATTTTACTACAAGGAGATTCATGGTAATAGGCCCATTTATGAATATTGTCTGCTGCCTTGTTTTTGAAGTGGAAATCAAAACGTTTTTGCAATTTTCTGAGCAACAAATCAAAATGGAAACATGTAAAACTCTATTTTGAAAGTTTTTGTGTTACTTTATTACTCTAGAGTTTGTTTCTAATGCTTTACTTTTTACTGCAATCGAAAATTGACCGTTTTTGAGCTTAATTTGTTGATAATTAATTAAGGCTAAAAAATCGACTGCAGAAACATAGGTTTCTGTTGGAGAGGTCCATACTACTCAAACCCCCTGTCGTTTGGCTGGTGGGTCAGTGTCACAAACAAGGTACTTCTTTGCGTATCTCCCTGGACTAATAGTGTCTATATATAAAGCAAAGGTAAATGCCTCATTTTAGGTGAGTTCTATTTTTGTTCTTATTCCTTGAAACGTCATAGTTTGTAGGGGTAGTGGGTAGGAACTCCTTGGATAGTCCTATCAGGGAAAATTAATCATTCCCTGCCCTCCACAGATTCCAGGTGTTTCCTGGCCCGGGAAACTAGTACCTGCTTAGGGTCCCTTGTCCAGGATTACGGATGAAGACCACAACGGCAGTCACGGCAAAGCGGGAAACCTTCGGTACGGCGAGGATGCCGGAAGTGGCGACCCCGGGTTTTAGGGTTAGTATAAACAAGCGAATAACAAATGAAGAAATCCTGAGAAGAATTTTTACCGAACGACAACTGTTATGCACAATTAAACAGAGAAAAACGGCATACCTGGGGCACCTAATTAGAAACGGAAGATACCAGTTTCTGCAAACCTTAATTGAAGAAAAGATAGAAGAAAGAAGGGGAGTGGGCAGGAAGAAAATGTCATGGCTCCGTAATGTCAAACAATGGACAAGACTAAGAAACATAGGAGATCTAACACATACTGCAAGGGATAGAGAAAAATGGTCAAACGTGATCGCGAACATCTATTAGTGCATTGCATAAGAAGAAAAAGAAGAATAAACAAGCAGCGTCTGATCCAGAGCGGGCGGCTGCAAAGAGCTTCGGACCCAGAATGGGCGGCTGAAAGTACAGGTCCTCAAAAGTGGGGGTTTTGGTGTCAGGCTTTAGCATCCTGGCACAGGTGCTAATCCACATCTCCAACAGAGGAAGCGAGCCCCTAAGAGAAACCCAGTCCTAAAAGAGAAATAGAGAAAAAAGAGGGAAGTCACGTGTAGCTCCTGGAACAATGGTGAACTAAGGACAAAGAGATAATAGAGGAATTTAAGAGGATGAACCTTGACATTTTGGTAACAACTAAGACGAGACCTTAAAGATGTGGGATGGCAGAACAGAAAAAACTGCAGACGTTGGCTGAAAGAAGCAAGACAGCGACAGCCGTAAAAATCCTTATATGAGAGAGTCATAGCTTTTGTATTACTTGTCAATATTATCAAGTATACAGTGGCAAATCTACGAGGAGGGAAAATGGGGAAATTTCTCCCCTAACAAAGTCCAAAAATTAAAGAAAACAATTGTTGAAACATAAAAATATATTAGCTGACTTGAAACTGAAACCACAGGCAGATAAATTCAACCCAATAAACATGCTAGTTATGAAAATTTAGGGAACTTAAAGCAAATAAGTTAATTCTTATGTCTCTTATGTAGTTTGGGTTTATATTTTTTATATCTTTTAATTGGTGCTTTACTAGAAATTCCCCTAGGGCAAATTTCCGCTCACAAGGCAAAAGTCTAGATTCGCCCCTGCAAGTAATGCCATGAGGACTCTATTACCCCTATACCCCCTAAATTCCCCCTAAGGCAAATTTTCCCTCCCAAGGCAAATGTCTAGATCCGCCACTGCAAGTAAAGGATGTGGTGTATGGTAATATTTTATTTATGAATTTTGTTGTATTAGTGTAGACATAAACTATTTTGCCATGAGGACTCCGTCTAGTCCGAATTGCGTTCCGTTTCTTGGGCCTTGTCGAATTGCGTCCCAAATATTTTGCTTACCTGGCCACCGATAACGTCTAGTCCGAATTGCGTTTCATTTCTTAATTAGCTAACCCAATTGCGGTCAGAGGATAGCTTAATAAATATTAAGTAAGCAGGGAAATATAATAAACATAATATCAACTAACAGTTTATTTTTATATAATATATTATATTAAAAAGCACCGAATTTATAACTAACACATTTAACGAAATTGTATCTTGAAATTTCACCCCTGTTATACTGGTTAATTTTCTGTTCGAGAAAAATAGATTTGCTGGAAGTAGCTTTATCTACATTTCTAGAAATATTTTGTTTAACAGAATTTATTTTTATATAAGAATCGGTTTGAATGCGCTTTAATGTTTCAACAAACAAAAAAATATTAGGATGTGGAGACAAACAATAATTTTTAAATTTTGAATGAAATCCCTCACAAGAATTAGTTGTTCTATATATAGATGCGCTATTCTTTGCCCAAATTTGTGGAGGAAATGTGGAGTCCTCTTCGATATACGTTTCAACTAGATAGTTTGCAAATGCGTCAACTCGATGATCATCTGGTTTTTCAGGCATAAAATCTTCCACAAAACAATCTCCAACTTGGCTCGGAGGAAGATACATTAGGCCAAAAATATGCTTCAGTCATTTACCTATTTCTGAGTTATCGTTCTTATACTCAGAACTCAACCCCACATTTTATACTTTACGCCACATGTAACAAGATTATAGAATAAATTCTTTATTTCAGAAAGTACTGGCATTCAAGAAAAAGTTTGAAACAGGTAAAATTTTATAAAAAAATACATCTTTAAAAAATAATGAGAATATTTAGGAGCCAATTTTTGACAGAGGTTATGACAACATCTTTTTTTTATGTCAAAAAATAAATTTTTTCGTTTTTTTTTTTTTTTTTTTTTTTTTTTTTTTTTTTTTTTCTTTAATAATTCGAATAATGATTTGTAAGTGAATTTTTGCTTATTAGGTAACAAACAAAATGCAACCGGAACATAAGTGTCATTAATCAATGTATGTAATGTAAACATTTGAAAAAAAAATTTGTGCAATAATCGAATGTTCCATCCATAAATAAAGTGGAATTGTTACACATAAATGAAAGATTAGACAGACATGAAAAAACAACAATATTAAACTGTTCATCATTAATCAACAAAAACTGTTCATTTTTGATAGTAAATATTTCAATTTGTTTCAAAAATTCTTGAACATCCTTGGCTGATTTTGGCAATTTTGGAACCGTTTTCAATCGCGTGCGATTAATGTTCTTTTTTATGTATTGAACATCTTCTGTTGACAGAGAGGTAAGTATGTACTTCGCTTTGCTTTTCGATTTCCTTGTGTAACAACTTCGCAGGTCGTTCCGCAATATCTTCTGTTGCTTTTCTTTTAAGAGAATTGTTAACTTTCTGGCGAATTAATACTTCTTCAGCAAGCTCATGATTGTGTTCACCACTAACTTTTGAAAACACATTATTTAATGTATATAGTTTTGCTTTACACTTTTTATTTGTACAATACCACACAGTTTCACCAAACTTTTTTAATTCACGAAACTTTCTAAATTTGAATTTTTTAAAAACTGTAAGTGGTTTTCCCCGTTCACTTAACATCATTTCAAAATCCATTGCGCGGTGCGATTGTCTAAGTTCACTCTTTACTGTTTGGAAAAAAACTGCAATTTTAAAAATTCCACCCTATCAAGTTAACCTCCACTTTCTCTTATTTTTACTAAGAAACTAATTAGGTAAACCCTGTAAACCCAGGTAATACTGTGTAGGATTAAATTTTATTGTTAGAAACGGAACGCAATTGACCATACAAAACACATTAGCGATATTACCTGAAAATCCCTCAAAATTTTGGACGCAATTTGGATACCTCCGAGGACTCTATTATAAAATAACGCCTCAGGTACACTTTCATCAATTAGTTTTGATTTGGTAAAAATTTGAGGTTTATAATTATAACCTTTGTAACTGGATTATCAATCGAATTACTGCCAATCGGCTTATCGTATGTAAATCATAAAAAATTCGCTAATTTATTTTTACTCTAAAACTGACGGATTGCAGTTAAATACGGTCATTATAAATTTATACCCCAATATAATATCAACAGACTAGAAGCTTATGGAAATCTGAATGTTTGTGTTTCATTAGGTACTAAAACACTCCCACTTTTATGTAATTAACTTTTTGGAAAAAACTTTTTACTATGAACTGTACAATTTGTAGCGAGGAATAGCAAATTGCCATAAAAACGAAAAAGCGTAAAAATTACGCTAAGAATACGTTTATTACACTGCTATGTGTTCAGAATTTTGTTCTGTGGAATGGAAACATGGACTCCCACGGAAACAATGTGCAAAAAGATTGAGGGTTTTGAAACGTGGGCTTACCGCAGAATCTCGAGGATATTGTGGATGAACAGAGTAACAAATCAAGCGGTAATGCAGCAACTAAACAAAGAAAAAAAGTACTGAATATCATAAAACGAAGAAAACTAGAGTACTTTGCCCACATGATAAGAACTCCCAAATATGAAATACTACATATAATTATCCAAGGAAAGATCCTGGCTTAGGAACCTCCGCCAGTGGTATGGAGTAAGCACCACGACACTATTTAGGTCAGTTGTGGAAAAAGTAAAGATCGTGCGACTGATCGCTAATGTTCTGGGTGGACAAGGCACTTAAAGAAAAAGAAGAAGATAAAAACGAGTTTCTATCAACAAGTTAATCCACTTAATAGCTTACCAAAATATGACAAAAGGTGACCTTAACATACTTTGATAAGAGAACAAAAATGTGACTGCAAAACAAAATACACGTGTAATTTCGGACGAAAATAGTTAGGATATGTTGACTTATTTTAAGGTATCCCTGCCAATAGAATAATAGAATTAATTGGCAGTGATAGCTTATATTTCATTAAAAATATATCGACAAAAATGTTATGACCAAAGTAAACAATAGATCCACTATTTTACTCAAGAAGAAATAAATTTGGAGAACAATGGAGAACACAGAATATGTATAATGCTGACGCAGATCTTTTATGTCCATGTCTGGACAATCTCCTTCTATTCTCTTCGGTGTGTGGCGTTTATTCACCAGTTAGAACGTCTTTATATTTTAAGTTCTTCTCCAAATCATCGAGCCATCTTTTTCTAGGACGTCCTATTCTTCTTGAACTTTTCAGTTCTGTTTGTCTCAATCTATTGTTCGTCTTTCAGGGGGACGTTTGGTTGAGCTACCCATTTAGAGTAGCAGAGTATGTGTTACGAGATACTATCTTCAGAACAGTCTTTTGGCGGTGGTGTCAATCAGTCAAAACAGTCTTTATCAATTAGTGTTCTGTCTAGCTTTACTTGCAGGTATATTGGATGCTACGAGTCCTCTAACAGGAATTACAGCAAGACAAAATCATAACAAATAAATCACAATGAGGATCGGAAAAGATAAAATAGAACAACTTTACGATTCTATACATCTGGGTCAAATTATAAAACTTAACACATAAAACCAAACAGCAGAACAGAGAGGTCAAAACGGCTCTTCGACAACACCGCAGCGAAAAATGGGATAACTACGTTCAAGAGATAGAAGAACTAGACTCAAACATGAAAAATGTTTGGAAGCTCCAGAAAATAATAAGGAGCGATAACCCATTCCCCATTACATGGAAAAAAACGGCATGGTATACACCATAGAACAAAAAGCAGAGGTGATGAGGTCCACACTCGAAAGAGAATCCAGGTTAAACTATCATCCAGACGAGGACGTAGACTTCATAGAAGAAGTCGAAGAGCAAGAAGAAAGACCAGAGGATCCAGAAGATATCATCCCTTCAACATCACCGGAAGAAATAAATGAACACATAAAAAACAGTTCACCGAGAAAAGCGCCTGGTCTAGACCAAATAACAAATAGAGCCCTAAAGTACTTGCCTATAAGAGCTATAGTGTATTTAACAAACATAGTGAACGCGATACTGATATTTAAAATATTCCGAACATATGGAAAGAGCCCCATGTCATTATGATCCCAAAACCTGGCAAGAACCACATATTCCCGCAGAACTACAGGCCAATCAGCTTACTCTCAGCGATCAGCAAGATAGTTGAAAGAATTATTATCAGCAGACTGAAAGCGGAAACAAACAGATTAGAGATAATCCCAGAAGCTCAATTAGGATTCAGAGCAGAGCACTCCAGCGAGCTACAAGTACTCAGACTAATTGAATACATAGCAGCTGGATTCAACGACAAGCAGTACACTGGAGCAGCATTCCTGGGCGTGAGCAATGCTTTCGACAGAGTATGGCATAAGGGGCTCATATACAAAATGCGAGGTTACGGGTACAGCGGGGCGATGACGAGGCTGATCTCTTCGTACTTGGGCGGCCGGAGTTTCAGGGTTCGAATAGGCCAAGTCCTGTCCGAACTCGGAAGCCCAGAGGCTAGAGTGCCGCAGGGAGCAGTCCTGTTACCACTGCTGTACACAATATACACCGCAGACGTACCAAGAACACCAGGTACCCTGATGAGTCTCTATGACGATGACACAGTGATAGCGGCCAAACACAGAAACGTAGATGTAGCAGTGACCAACCTGCAAACAGCATTAGAAGACATCGAGGAATGAAGTATAAAATAGAAGATAGCCATCAACTCCGAAAAGACGCAAGCTGTGCTATATAAGAAAGGAAGACAACAACCAGAAGAACAACTGACGGTGCATAACAACCCCATCGAGCGGAAAGATGAAGCTAAATACCTGGGAGTCATCATGGACAAAGGATTAACCTTCCAAAAACATGTAGAATCCACAGTCCAGAAGGCCAACCTGGCAAGAACAACATTAAGAAAACTCACAGGAGGAAAAGTAAATTAAGAATAAAAACGAGGTTAAGGTTAATAAACAGCATCATATTACCGGTAGTAACATACGCATCTCTCGTATGGGGACAAAGACAAACAACAAGATTCAAGCGGTTCACAACAACAGCCTAAGAGAAGCAGCCAAAGTCCCGAAGTACGTAGCAGAAAAATTCCTGTTCAGAGAGCTATAACAGGTGAGAGTTACAGAAATGATGACATACAAGGCTAGGGTTAAATTTGCGGAGCTGGAGCACCACCCAAGCCCCATATTGCGAGAGATGCTAGGGTATAACGCTTTCCACCGATGGAAGCACAAACGTTTTAAACAGCAAATAGTGGAATAAAGTAAAGAAAATAAAGTGGAATAAATAAAGTAAATAAAGAGAGACACAAAGAATAAAATGAAAGTGAAAGTAAAGTGATAAAGAAGTAAAAATAAAAATAGTAGATAGTTCGTAGCTCTAAACACCAAGTGCCGAAGAAACACGTAACCCAAGCGTAGGTCCAATACCACGATCATAATAAAGTCAGCCTACAAAAAAATATACAAAAAAGGTGCAAGCCACCAAAAAAATATAAAAGCAAAAAAATACTTGAGCACCAAGCCATTGGACCGAGCCCAGTGGGTCTTGGTACAATGACTTGGGGCCCAAGCAAGCAATTTTTAATTCGCGGATAAGTAATTAGAAGATAAAGGCATAGAGCGCTTCACGCTGCCCTAGTTTTGAACTCGATTAGGGCACCACATTGGAATCTTATTACCCAGGATTCCATTGTGAAGAGCATTTGGCTACGATAGCTGTGCACCTATCGCGCATCAGCGTGCTATAGGGGGGAAAGGGATGGCCGAGCATTGGAGCGAGGTGGGATGATCCCTGTTTTTACTCGGGTTAAAACACCTCGCCCCAATGAATTGTTACACCCGAATCTACTTTTTCGATAGGGTGGACATCTCTCACAGGTCGGGTTAAATCAAATAGCTTGCTTGCTTACCAAACAGCAGAGACCAAAAGACGAGTTAGACTGCCATGGTCGACATTTGCAAACTAAGCTACATATTTAAAAACAAAAGATTTTCACGACATCTTAAGACCAAGGTATATAATCAATGCGTACTCCCTTGGACAAAATCATAAAAATGCAAAGAGCAATGGAGAGACAAATGTTGCACATAAGACTAATGGATAATAAGAGAAACGAGTGGATAAGAGAGAAAACAAAAGTTAGGGATGTTAGACAAGAAGTTGCAAAATTGAAATAAAGATTTGCCGGACAAAATATAGGACACAAAGATGACCGATGGAACAAAATTCTTATAAAATGGAGACCGTGGGAATATGAACGAAGCAGAGGAAGGCGCCAAATGAGATGGGATGATGATATCAAGAAGTACTTAGGCTCTAGGTGGACGACTGTAGCGACAAACAGGTAAGAGTGGAAAAGAATTGGGGAGGCCTGTATCCAAAGATACGAGCAAAAGTACGTGTTAACGATCAGCTGTCGGAGGAAATTGAAATCAGACGTGGAGTGAGACAGGGATGCGTGTTGTCGCCGGTTCTTTTTAATGCCTACTCGGAAGAGATCTTGAAAAAAGCTCTGGATGGTGAAACAGCTGGAATAAAGGTAAATGGAGTTCCCATTAACAACATTAGATATGCGGATGACATTGTCATCTTAGCTGAAAATATTGGGGATCTTCAGAGGCTGGTGACCAGAATAGCAGAGTTTTGGAGAAGAATACGGGCTAACAATGAATGTCAAGAAGACAAAGTTTATGAGAATATCGAAAACTCAAAGAAATAACGAAAATCTCGTCATCAACGGATCCAATATCGAACGAGTCGATCAATATGCATACCTTGGAACAATGATCAACTCCACAGGAGATTACTTACAGGAAATCAAAATCAGGATAGAAAAGGCTAGAGCAAATTTTAACAAAATGAGGAAAGTGCTCTGCACAAGAGATTTGAAGTTGGAGCTAAGAGTTAGGTTGGCTAGGTGCTACGTTTTCTCGACTCTGTTTTATGGAATGAAAGCTTGGACCTTGAATGCTGCATCAATGAAAAAACTAGAATCATTCGAGCTGTGGGTGTACAGAAGAATTCTGAAAATATCGTGGACAGAACACGTTACAAACAAAGAGGTTCTGAGAAGGATGAATAAAGAAATGGAAATCCTAAATACCATCAAAACAAGAAAATTTGAATATCTCGGATATATTACACGTGGAGAGAGATACAGCTTGCTCCAATTGATTATGCAGGGAAAGATTCAAGGAAAGAGAAGCATAGGGCGACGCAGAATATCGTAGCTGCGCAACCTGAGAGAGTGGTACGGATGTACATCAAATGAACTTTTCAGAGCAGCCATCTCTAAAATACGAATAGCTATGATGATTGTCGACCACCGCCGCGGAGATGGCACTTAAAGAAGAAGAAGATATCCAAAGATGAACCGAAGAAGGCTAATTAGATAGACGAATGTTCTAGTGGTGCCCGTTCATCTAGTCTTCAGTTTTTTTTTCGCTTCTCTCGATTTTAGGTGAAAACAACAGACTTGTGTTTTGGTGAGGTTTACTCAGTGCCGGACTTAGGGTATTTGCGGCCCTAGGCCAAATTACCCCGAGCGGCCCCCGATAACTTCACGATTATGTAATTAAAGCATAAAGACTTAATAATAATAATAATAATAATTAAAACGTTTATTTTAATATAACTTTTTAAAATTCGTAATACAAAGTATAACATAAGTGAATAGAAATGCCTCTAATGTTCTATTTACCACTTACAGAAGAAATGATGCTAGGAACATTTGCCGACGATACTGCAATCCTAGCCTCACACACAGACCCTATTTATGCCTCGCATATCCTTCAAGCGTATCTAGACAGAGTACAAATTTGGTTTTTGGAATGGAAAATTAAAGTGAATGAAGGAAAATCTATTCAAGTTACATTTACAACACGAAGAGGAACTTGTCCTCCTGTAACTTTAAACAATCACCAATTACCATCAGCCAACGAGGTAAAATATCTTGGTATTCATTTGGACAGAAGTCTCACATGGAGGAAACATATCTGGACCAAGAGAAAGCAACTAGGTCTCCAATTCAGAAATATGTATTGGTTAATGGGCCGTTCATCAAGACTATCTTTGGATAATAAATTGCTGCTCTATAAGGCAATACTTATGCCAATCTGGACATATGGGTTGGGACTATGGGGAACAGCCAGTCACTCCAACATCGAAATCATCCAACGCTTCCAATCAAAAACCCTCAGAACCATCACTAATGCACCTTGGTACATCAACAATAGAATTATTCATCGAGACCTTAAAACTGATACGGTACAAGAAGTCATCACAAAACGTAGCGCTGCTTACATTGCCAAGTTGGAGGATCATGAAAACCAGTTTGCACTTAACCTCCTAGACAATTCCCAAGAACAGCGTAGGTTAAAGAGGTTCAAACCATTGGACTTACCATTTAGAGTAAACTTTTAAACTAATGAGTTAGTAGTTATGAAATGTAATTATTTTGTACAGAACTTTATAAAAATTGTACTTTGATTTTGCCAGTGGGTAAAATCTTTCTTGTCCTTAGTCAATGTAATTACTTTTGTTTATTGTTGACACTCAACAGATTGCAAAATAAATTTAAATAAAAAAAAAATGTTCTATTTGAATACGGACAAAAATAGGTTGAAATGTATTTACTAATTAAATAATCTTGGTTTGCAAATTTGGCTAATACCCCAAAACAGCTCTAACAATTTCTATATTTACCTATACAAATTTCGAAGAAGAAAATTTATAGAAAGAATTCTATATTTATAGAAGCCTTTGGGATGTTGGTTTTTCGAACGATGCTGAAGATCTCTTGGACAGATCACGTGACCAACAACGAGGTGCTGAGAAGAATGGAGACTGAGAGAGAATTACTAAAAAAAGTAGAAAACAGAAAAACGAGTTATCTAGGAAAAAATTTACATAGGAGAAAGATACAACTTTTTACGACTCATAATGGACCGGAAAGTGAAAGGAAGAAGAAAATACTCCTGGCTGAAGAACGTGAGAGACTGGACAGGCATGGACACACATTCGACACTAAGAACTGCTCAAGATAGAGAACAATTTGCTGTAGTTATAGCCAACCTTCAGTATTGGAGAAGGTACCTTAAGAAAAAGATAGAAAATATATAAATCAAAATGTTAGCAAACAGCAGTTATTTGTAAAATTATTAATATTGCTAAAATGATTAAATTATAAATAATTAGTATTGTAGTTAATTGTTACAATTAAAAACCATTTGTTTCATTCGGAGGAAAAAGTACAGATGACAACAAAAAACTAAAAAAAGCCGAGTTGAAAAGACATTATAAATATGAACTGTACTAGTAATAGGCTACGGTACTGGAAAATAAAAATATTAATGCCTGGTTGCACTAACAAATCTTAAGCTCCAGCTCAACACAGCTAAGCTTATAGATAGGGCCTATTTAAGTGTAACATACGTTGCACCATAATTTTCAATTCTTATCAATGCAATCCGCATGACAATCCATTGTGGCAAGCTGAAAATTGATCTAAGACTCAATGGTGCAACGCATATGTTTCATTAATGCACGCCTTAAGCTTGAGATCTGTTGGTGCAACCAGGCATAAGAATACAACGAATAAACTTCTAGATCGTTCAATTCATTATTCATTATTCTCCTATAATAAATATCATATCTAAACTCTAAAAACTCACTTTTCTAGCTTTTTTGGGTGCAAAATCTTTAATCAAATTTTTAAAGTCTAAGGCTTGAAAAAGCTCAGCATTTGAAACAAAACTGGCCGAACTAGACAATCTAGAATCTTCGTCAGAAGTTGAGTTACTCAAGTAGTTTTTGATTCTTTTCAACACGCTGAATGATTTTTCTCCAGATGCATTAGATGTCATCATGCATAGTAGAATGCGCAAAGCCGTGTCCATATTCGAAAATAATGTTGTTAACTGTTTTTCATGAATGATTTTCAGATACTTCAAAAGTGTATTTCTCGGAAGCTTGGTAATCTTGTTGTCATGCGGTTCTCTTTCTTCATCAAATATACATCCAACAAAGCCTTTGACCTGTACACACTCTTCTCCAAAGTCGCCATCTATGTCGATTCGATACTTTTTAGTCAAAATAGAAATGTTTACCCCGATTTCTTCATTGGAAATTGATGATAAGTTGTTTTAAATCCATATTCTTCATTAAGACTGAAATAAACTTCGGATCTTTCATTCAATTCTGAATAAAGCCTGTCAATTACAACATTGAATATTTAAGTTTTCTTTGCCATTAAAATCACACTTTGCCGGAAATCACAATAGACGAAATAAAACTAGCCCTAAGAAAAGCTAAGAGTAACAAATCTCCAGGCGAGGCGAGGATTGTAAAGTTACTGATGCAATCAAAATCGGAGGCACTTGTTTTCTTAAGAAAATAAAAACCTTTTTAACATGTGCCTTTTAGATAGTAATATACCCGACAAATGGCACAATGCTGAAGTAATTCTATTGTACAAAAAGGAGATCCTCATGAATTAGAAAATTACAGACCTATAAGCCTTCTTAGTCACTTATACAAAGTCCTTACAAGAAAAGTAACGAATCGTCCTGAGAAAAAACTTGATTTCTACCAGCCAATGGAGCAAGAGGGATTTCGTACCGGATTTGAAACAAATGATCACCTACAGAGCATTAAAACGGTAATAGAAAAGACTATCGAATACAATCGACCACTCGTTTTGGCTTTTGTAGATTTCCATAAAGCCTTTGACACGTTTTGACAAAATTCTGGAAGCACTACAAGCATGCCGCATTGACTACCGATACACAAGGTTAATGTACAATACATACAAGAACGCAACTATGTCGGTGAAAACTATGTCGGTGAAGTACATAAAAACACGGACCATATCCCAATCGGCAGAGGAGTCCGACAGAGCGATACCTTATCGCCTAAACTGTTTACCGCTGTACTAGAATATGCTTGTAAGAAACTTAACTGGGAAGAGCGAGGCCTGAATATTGACGGTAGAAGATTAACAAATTTGAAATTCGCAGACGACATAGTTTTATTCTCTGACAACCTTAAGGAGATATGTACAATGCTACATGAACTTCAGTTAGTGTGTACCAGTGTAGGTCTTAAAATAAACATCTCCAAAACAAAATTCATGACAAACCTAGTACCTAGCGGAAATATCAATATTGGAGACAACGAAGTAGAGCTAGTGGAAAAATACATATACCTTGGACACGAAATAAAGATCACAAGAGACAATCAAACATGCGAACTACGAAGAAGAATAAACCTGGCTATGGAAAACTCAAAGACACGTTTAAAAGCGATATACCAATTTCTTTAAAACGTAAAACATTTGACCAATGTGTGTTGCCTGTGATGACTTATGGTGCCGAAACTTTGACATTGACAGCTACAACTTCTAATAAGCTGCAAATAGCCCAGAGGAAAATGGAAAGGTCAATGCTGAGTATATCGCTTCGTGACCGAGTTAGAAATGAAGACTTAAGACGAAGAACAGGAGTTACCGATGTAATTTCCCGAATTGCCACCCTGAAATGGAACTGGGCCGGACACGTCGCCCGAATCAGTGATGGGAGATGGACGAAGAGATTACTTGAGTGGAGGCCGAGATTAGACAAAAGAAATAGAGGAAGACCACCTACTCGTTGGACTGACGATCTCAAGAAAATGTCTAGAAATTGGATGCAAAGTGCTCAAAATAGAGCACAATGGACAACAATGAGGGAGGCCTATGTCCAGCAGTGGGCGCAAAGGGCTGGATGATGATGATGCCATTAAAGTGGGATTCAATGGATTTATCTTCTTTGTCTTAGCCAGGGAGAGCTTTTCTTTTCGGGCGTCTTTTTATTTCAAGAATATAGGTTTCATTTTTAGACAACTCTTTTCCTCTTTTTTCATAGGAATCAAAGTTTTCTCTCAGACTCAATGCATACTCCTTTAGAGATTTGTATGTTGCAAGTCACATTCAAGTCTGTAGCAGTTAATGTTTTGCTACTCTTGTCAAAATGTTGTAAAATACCGTACCACGTGTTTAGTAGAATAGCCATTCTCTTATTTGAAAATTTGTTTACTGATTTCAATTCAATTAGTAAAATTTTTTTACAAAAAAAGTTTTTTTTTACAAAACGCTGCGGCCCCCTTTTGTTTGCGGCCCTAGGCCGCGGCCTAGTCGGCCTAGTGGTAAATCCGGCACTGGGTTTACTTTAAACTAGGGTTTAGTAAGTTCCTGTCGTAGTAAACTATAGGGTCTAGAAGTGCTTCCTCGAGCCTGGTTTCGACCCCTTCGAAGGTTTTGTCCTATATGGCCAAAGCAGTCGTCAGCATACAAGACGTGTTGGCAATTCTGATGATTGGTTGGTCGTTAGTGTACACGTTAAACAGCATCAGTGCGTGATAGCACCGTACTACAGTAGGCCATTCTTCTTTTCTTTTCCTCGAAACTGACATAGAATTTTTTGTTTTCAAGCAATGATTTTACAGTGCTTTGGAATTTTTATCTCCTCTTAGTGCCATGATCTTTTTAATTAAAGAGTTTTCTATAGCTGATGGTGTCATACGCTGAAGTTAGCATCTTTCTCTATCAGCATCATGTTGTATGCAGAAATTAGCTAATGCACCACCAATGCAACTAAAGTGCAGTATTACCCCAAACCCGCTTGCATTTTTCTGTATAGGCCAGGATACCTGTAAGAAGTGCCTTATATACCAATAGATAGTATATTCACCTTAAAAAGATACTGGAATAGGCAAAATAGACATTCAGAAAAAGAAGATGTTTGCTAAAATGCTATTGCTTTTGTTCTTTTTATTGCCTGTTTACTCACTGTAACTGTAACCAAAACTATTTTACCATATCTTTCTTTTGCTATGAATTATCTACTCATCTTTTAAAAGGTTTCTTGACATCTGCCAAAAATATTGTATTCTAGCCAAAGTTTGTTTCTATTTGTGGTTCACATGACGGCATGACCCCATACTCGGTAGATTTATGTGGAACATTAGTTTTAGAGTTAGACATACATAATGTAAAATTATTGTGATATTTGCAACACGTGGATTGTAACTAAAGGACACAGTAAATGGGACTACTTCCGTGATTATTGTGTTCTTCGAACGAGAATCAGTCATATGTTAATAATGGCCACGCCAGTGGCGCGCGGCGGTGTAAATGTGTATTTTTATTATTGTATGTACATAATTATATACTAGATCTAATATTAACAGTCCAGGGCGCATCTGTTTTGAGATGGACGTTGAGAGGTGACTCAAATTTTTTTGCAGAAATTGCTTGAAAATAAATCAAATAATAATATTTGAGTTATCTTCCCTCTCAAAAAGGTCCGGAACATTGTTTAAATAATCAAAATGGCAAAAAATGAAGGAAAAATTCGATATTATTCTTCGTTTTTTGATTATAACTTTAAAAGTATTCATTTCCGAGAAAAGTTGTACTAACATAAAAGTTGCGTAATTAAATTTCCTACAATATAGAATTGGTTACAAATTTAAAAAATAGTGACTCTAGTTGCAAAATAGCAATAATTGCGAAAAAAACATACAAAATCACGTATTGGCATTTTACGTTTTTCAGCCATTCATGCTACACTTAGGACCTTCATGTTTCACCCAGAAAAACTTTATGATACAGTAAAACAATACTGTAAATTTTATTAAGATCTGTTTAATAGATTTTGCAAAATAAATTTTGCAATCCAGCTTTCGCAAAAAAAATTCATTTTTTCAAAATGTTACAGGATCGAAAATAAAGCAGATAGCAAGTTGAATTTTTTTTGCGTATAAAAGTGTACTGTACCTTTCATTTGCAATTTGCAAAATTAAAATCGATTAATTACCACGGCGTCAGGAAATTTTTTAAATCAACATTAATTTTTGGTGCTACGCGCAGGATAGCGGTGTTCGATTCACACAAGTTGATTTACACCAAAATTTCTTCCAATCTTTATCTAATATATTATTTTCTTACTCTATATTTTGTTGTATTTTAATATTTTAATTCCACAAAAATCAAACTAATTTTATTATTGTTTGTGAAATATTGTTTAAACAATTGCATATATTTAAAAATAATAAACTTTTATTCTCTAAGTTAAAATATATGAACAAAGAAAGTTTTTGCTAATAAAAGTGTTATTTCAAAGGATAGAGCATGTGTTTTTATTTTGCAATAAACAAATTTATTTATTTACATCGAAATGTAATAAAAATTAAAATGTATCAATTATTATCAAAGGTCATTGGAATGACCAATCAGAGCAAACTATCCGCTGTCCTGCGCGTAGCACTAATAATTAATGTTTATTTAAAAAAATTCCTGACGCCGTGGTGTTAATCGATTTTAATTCTGCAAAATTGCAAATGAAAGGTACAGTACATTTCTATAAGAAAAAAATTCAACTTGCTATCTACTTTATTTTCAGTCCTGTAATATTTTGAAAAAATGAATTTTTTTGCGAAAGCTGGATTGCGAAATTTATTTTGCAAAATCTATTGAACCGATCTTAATGAAATTTACCGTATTATTTTAATGTTTCATAAAGTTTTTCTGGGTGAAATATGAAGGTCCTAAGTGTAGCATAAATGGTTTAAAAACGTAAAATGCGAATACTTGTTTTTGTATGGTTTTTTCGCAATCATTGCTATTTTGTAACAAGGGTGACTATTTTTTAAATTTTTAACCAATTCTATATTGTTGGAAATTTATATACGCAACCTTTATGTCAGTACAACTTTTCTCGGAAAGTTATAATCAAAAAACGAAGAAAAAAATCGAATTTTTCCTTGATTTTTTGACATTTTGATTATTTAAACAATGTTCCGGACCTTTTTGAGAGGGAGGATAACTCAAATATTATTATTTGATTTATTTTCAAGCAATTTCTGCAAAAAAATTTGAGTCACCTCTCAACGTCCAAATGTACTAATATTTTTACAGATGCGCCCTGGTCTATAACAAATATTGTAGTATGGAGAGTAGCACAATTTGGACAAAAAACTATTAATAATAATGGGCATCGAACTATAGAATTTAATATAAATAACTTAACTATTTACAACACATCGCACCTCTGGTCAAATAGTGTCACAGCTAAAAAAAAAAAAAAAACTGTTTTGTTGCACCAACAGTTTAATACAACTATAAAATCTTATCTCAAAAAGTGTTACGTTTATTTTCAAGTATTTGTAGTTAGATGGCACAAGAGTCATTATATGATTAACCAAATTCAACGGTGTACCGAACATAAACTGTGTCACATATCGACTTGTGCAAGGGATTTGTCTATCTAATATGCGTATAAAGCTTCGTTTGTCGAGTTAAGACAGTATATATGTGATTACTTTATTCAAAACAATCTGCGTATGTGCTCAAGAAAAGTGACACATTTATCACTTATTTATCTTTATTTTTGCAGTTATTTTGTTTAATGTTGTTACTTGTATTTAAAGTTACGTCATTAAAAATTATAAGTCTGTTAACCCGATAATAATGATATTATATTCTGTCCTGCAAGAGCCAATTTTGATAAATAGTATTTCGTAAACTTTTCGATATTTTATCTATATAGTGTCACAACTCAATTTTTTTTTACATAATATCTATTTTTAGCAGAATTAATGCACTATTTTGTAGAGCTTCAAAAACCTTTGTAACTAACTAAAATAGTTATTATACTAAGTTTATAATTTTTGAATGAAACCCGGAAAAGTTCTAGCACAAATTTTAAACGTCGTTTCATCGATACTTTACTTTTTTGACTTATGACACTGTTTGAGCGGAGGTGCGACATTTTATAAGCATAAAAATATAGGATTATCGACAGCAGAGAAGAAAAAATAATCATAGATTTAGTCGTGGACCGAGACGTTAAAAAGTACATAATATTTGATACACCAGTCGAAGGGGATTTGAAATTTAATTACGTTTTGACTGTAACTAAAGTCTTCTTGTTCTTTTGCATATGAAAATACTTGAAAAACCCTGAAGTACCATGGAACAACTTTAAAAATATAGTTAAAACAGGTACTGAAGTCTCTGGTAGCGCCAAAGGCGATAGAAAATATAAAAGAAAGACTGGGTAGAATTTAAAAATCAACAAAAATTCACAAGAAAAATAGCTGTAAAAAATGTATTTAAGTACCTACATGTACAGCAAGTAAAATGATAGTATACTATTATACTATTGGCCACATTTGTACTCTAATTATTATCAACCTGGCAACGAAATATAAAAATAATGTTTATTGACTTCGAAAAGGCCTTCGATATAAATAGACAACGAATGTGGAAGATTCTGAAACTATATGGACTACCGATGAAATACATTAACTTGATCAGATTATTCTTTAATGGATACACAACAAGACTGAAAGATGCGGGAGAAAGGGTAGAGGATATAGCTATACACAAGTCAAGAAGTTAAACAAGGATGCGCACTGTTCCCAAAATGGAAGATAAATACAGTTGAGTCCACGAGTCTTTACCCTTGCGCTATCATTTAAAGCATACGAAATAAGTTGATGATAATAAGTCGGAAATTGAAATTTACTAAACGCAAGAGCAAGTGACAGTAAGTAGCTACTGCTCCTATTACGGGTTAAAATTTTAATTATCAAATATATACCCGTTACCACGGGTAAAGACTTGTGGACTCAAGCGTAGAGGAGGTAGATAACTTTACATATCTGGGATTAATCATGAAAAAAAAGGCGCTAGTAGATCAGATGTACAAAAAATAATAATAAAGGCACAGTATGCATATACAATGTACAGCTTCTAAAGGTGCTGGTGGGGGACGGCGTCTATGCGCAGTATTATAGTCGGTGTAGAGTACTTAAATAAAATACCGTTATTTTTCACAATATTGAAAATTGTGATTATGTAAAGTTGTTTAGAACTAAAAACAATGTTCCAATATGTAATTACATCCTAGTTATTAAAATTTTCGGAACTATAAAGATACTTTATCCT
This sequence comes from Diabrotica virgifera virgifera, assembly GCF_917563875.1. Taxonomy (NCBI): domain Eukaryota; kingdom Metazoa; phylum Arthropoda; class Insecta; order Coleoptera; family Chrysomelidae; genus Diabrotica; species Diabrotica virgifera. Next base: position 40,549,189 of record NC_065452.1, on the reverse strand, counting down.
TGATCGAAATTCATCTTTTTTGACATACCTCGTATAAAATTGATTTAATTTGATATAAGATGATCGTGTTTAAGGTTTTAGACCATGCAGAACTTTTTACAAATAATAACATTTTTTCGTAAAATTAATAATAAAAGAGTTATCATAATTGAAAAACCTGAAAATAATGTTTGTTATGGTTATCCATAATTAAAAAATAATCATTTTTTTTCAATTACAAGGATGAAATTGCATATTAGAATATAGTTCTTAATTACAAACAACTTTTCATAATAATAATTCTCAATACTGTGAAAAATAAAGCTACTTTACTCTTGAGTGAAATTCATATTTTTTGACATACCTCGTATAATATTTATAATATTAATAAATAAATAAATAAATATAATATATTTCATAAAATTTTATATATGATGGTTGAATTTTAGGTTTCAGACCATTTGTCTCAAAAGTTTCAGACCATCTTAGGTTTCAGAGTTTTTGAAGAAGAATAAGTTTTTTCGTAAATTTAATAATAAGAGTTTTCCCTATATGGTTCCAACTTATAGGGACATACTGTATATGCACTAATCTTTTTTAATATCCATAATTTTTCTGCAGGGAATTTACACTCCAGTATTATAAACAGGTTTATTTTACTGCCAAAACAATAACTCGATAAGTACATAGGTTCTTAAAGCTTTAAAGCTGTCGTTCATAGTTTATATATCTTAAGTATATAAATATGATCCAGAATTCTCAATAATTTATTGCCGGTCATTCCTCTATGAATTTAAATTTTTTATTAAGTATTATACAAAGCAAAATCACGAAATATTTTGGTAGCAACGATTTATAGAATGGATATATGTATGGTTTGGATATAATGGATAATTGTTTGAGGAAAATACAGTGGAGAGAACACAACTTGGAGTTAGAGAAGCAAGCATCTTTACAATGCATGTTAAAGAAAAGAAGAGATCTAAATTTTAACATTCATACTTGTTTTATAGATTGTAAAATATATAATATAAAGTCTTCAACATACAGAGTTCTCCACTAGGGATCGCGGTTGTTGAACAAAAAACCGGTTTTCGGTTATACCGGTTTTTTTTACTTACGGTTTAACCTGGCAGTTATAACCGGTCAAAATAACCGGTTATTTCAAAATCCGGTTTTCGGTTTTTTTAATCAAAAGCAAATACTCAATAGGTTATAATGTTACATTTATGTTGCACTTTAGTTTGCTCAATTCTCCTCCCGAAAAATTCCCCAACCAATTCAACCTATAAAAATTTTCCCAAGCGCTTTCAATTTACCCTAAAAATGGCAGAAAGTACCCCAATCTGGCATCTCTGATTAGTTGCTCGTTGTAGAAGGCGTCGGCGTATATTGCGTTGTCAATTGGGATATTCCCAAAATTGATGATCCTACCGATCTACCGAAATGTCCCTTGGATCTATCGAGTTTAAAAAAATATCCAAATGACTTATATTATACTTAAAATTAAATTCGATAAACCAATTCATCATTTACTTTTCAATTGCCATCAAAAAATTTCAGTAGGTAGTATTTTTTAATACGTTTGTATAATACCTTTTATTTCCTAAGAATTATGTATTGTAAACAATTACATACTTAATTGAGATTCCTAATCGTATTTCGGTATTCACATTTCATACAAGAGTCTCAAGTACTCAAGTATAAACAATTTTTAGATGATGATTGGAATATCGATTTCAAGCAGATCACTTACTTTTTTATGTAAATATTATTATTTAAATCTAAATAACTATTCCCAAACTACATATAATAAAACTTAATTGTTTCATAAAAGCTGATGTGACACTTTCGTCCAGTTCTTTATTAGTAAATAAAAGTTGAATTATGGTTGTTTGGGTTAATTACTTTGCATATTATTTATAATACATATGATTGAGATCGAAAATAGATAGAAATCTCTTCATTTTTCTGTGAGTTAATTTTTTTCCACAGGTAACTTGTTCGGTTTTTCACCGGTTATTACTTTAAAAACAAACAACCGGTTATAACCGGGACAAAAAAACAACCGGTAAAACGGGTTGCTTCGAATTAAAAAAACCGATTTTAGGTTATAACTGGTAGGTTTTTCCCATCCCTATTCTTCACCTTAAGTCTCCGTCGCGTATCTGTATTTCTAGCTCTGTCTCATAATGTCTTATCATCGATTTTTCAAAGGGTTTTCATCTCCGCTGTTTCAAGCAATCTTTTGTCCTCTCTGTATCAGGCCGCGTTTCTTCTGCAGAAGACATTACGAGAAAATGTAATCGCGTAAATGTGTGAAAATCGCGCAAAAGATGGCCTGACAACCTTCCATAGAGGTACCAATCCGCCAATGAACAAGGTACAAAAGTAAATAGAAATAGTCTTCATCATCTTCTTCGTCTTTTTGTATAGCCATGACTCCGTCTGTCTTTTCAATGCGTTTCCAGTAAGTTGTCGTTCTATCGTTTTCGTGGTCTTCCCACTAATCTTGTTCCTATTGAGGAATCGTCTCTCGCCGTTCCTTACTTCCCTGCTTGTTGTCATTTGGCTTATGTGGTCATTTCATTCTACTCTACTGCTTCTTACTCAGTTATTAATGTTCTCCACCTTGAATATCCGTCGTATATCTGTACTTCTAGCTCTGTCCCATAGTGTGTTACCATCGATTTTTCGAAGGGTTTTCTTCTCAACAATAGACCAGATTTTTACCTTGCGCCAAATTTTAAAAGAAGAGTAGTACATAAACGTGTACATCAATTTTTTGTATATTTTAAACAAGCGTATGACAATGGTGGAAATGGGAGTGACCAGAAAAGTTGATAGGATTAACCCAGATGTGTGTGAAGAATTCATCTGCATCCGTACAGCAGTACATCAAATGAGTTTCAAATCGAACGGGCCTAGGACTAGGCAATCTAATTTTCCCTTAGTTAGGAAAGCACAACCAGAATTAACAAATGGCTTTGCTGCCCAGGAGGCTAAAGTATTGTTAGCTTTTGCTGATGATATTGACACAAATGCACAATCCACCAGAGATGCGAAAGGAGTTTTTACCCTTCCTGAAGGCAGGGTCAGGGACACTGGCCTTCTGGTTAACGAAAATAAAACAACAAAAGAAAAAAAACAACAAAATTATTAGTGTCAGGACAGAAGATCCTCCGGATGAAAATATAGTACGATACATCAAGGCACATCATCCGTTTGGGAAAGGTCCGATGGCAGTTGATCGCCAAAGAAAAACATGGAAGGCTGCAGTAATGAGTGATCTTTGTAAGATGGGGGTACATCGATGGAAGATTATTGGACAAAACAGGCAATAATGAAGGAAAATAGTAAACGCGTCCAAGACTCACTTAGAAACCAATAAAAAAGAAGAAAAAACTATTTCTAGAATGCTGTAGAAGCTTCCAATGTTTTTATCAGATAAGGCCGATGCCACATTATGCGTTTTCACCGGATGCGGTAAAAACGCATCCTTTTCCAACGCAACCGGACCGACCTGTCACACTATGCGTTTAGTCTGGTGCAGTTTGTAAGCGCGTACCGATGACTCAAAACGCATCCGTTTCTAACGCAACCGGACCGATCTGTCACACTATGCGTTTTCACCGGATGCGGCGGAAACGCATCCGGTCAAAACGCATAATGTGGCATCGGCCTAAACGAATAGTAAATATATTTTCCATTGAATATAGTAATACCCAATTCGTTGTGTATTTTTAGAAAATATCCGAAAATCACTAATAGAAGAATTAAACCTAGTTTTATGTAGTATTTAAGTAATTGCCATGTTTATGATCTGGAGCTTGCAATCAGGCAAATAAATCGACACGGTGGCGCTGAGAAAAACCATACAAAAAAAGGCTACTGAAAGAATTAGTGAAGCTTCCATTTATTTACGTATCTAGAAATCTGTAAACACATTATCAGGGTTATAGTAAATAAATAAACTTTTGTTGGCATTTACCTTACTGCAATCGATTTGTGAATGTTTTGAAAAAAATAAACGAAATTATCTCACTGAAATATCCAAATTATTTTGAAATACTTTTAGTTTCTATTCTAACCTGTTTTTATGTATGTAGATGTTTTATGGAATCCTTTTAGAACAGGTGTCTTCTAAATTTCTTTTCTTTTTATCCATATTCTTTATTTGTCTCGAGGCATTTTTAAATACAACAAAATAAAACACAATTTCACAGATTATTTACAGAAGAAGAGGTGCCAAAATTAATAATGCTTTGCTGAGCTACTACTTAATAAATTTATTCTTTGTAGAAGGTATTTTTCATTTGAAAATTCAGTAAAGGGAAACAAAGCTTATTTTTTACTTGCCCATCTGTTCCATCCAAAAATACACATTGGAGATCGAAAATCAGGGTCTGCTAAACTATTGTCAGATTTATAGTATATTATTATGAATGCGAGTCATGGGTGATGGCAGAAAACACAAGAAGAAAACTAGAAGTCTTTGAAAGAAAAGTCATAAGGAAGATTTTTGAACTTAGTAACAAAAGCGCGGAGTATGGAGATACAACTATGAACTCTACCAACTGTTCAAAGAGACACCGATTTAAGAATTCGTGAACATTCATAGACTTCCATAGGCTGGTTATGTAGTTAGTGAAAATGGAGATGGCCTAAAAGAGCCCCAAATGGTAAAATGTTGGGGGGCAAGACCAAAGAAAGACCACGGAAAAGGTGGGGGATTGAAGTACGTGAGGTTTTGAGGATAAAACTTGATCAAACCTCTCTTAGAAAATTCAATGCTAAGACCTTTCTTCTAAATTGATTGTAACATTCTGATTGATAACTTAAAAAATTGTTCCAAGTCAGAAATGTATATTAAACTGACATGTATATATTTAAGACTACTAATAGTGAATTCAATTTTGGGGAGACTTAACCCTTATCCGGACAAGGTGGGTCCAACAGGCCCGAGACGCCAATTCTTTTATCATAAACTGATAAAAAAAATTTTATTGAATTTTATGCATCAGTGAATTTGTTTAGAAGTATGTTTCCTTCAACATAGTTATGAGCTATTCAAAATATTCATTACCATTTTTGAAATTATTGCGTCGAAAGAATTTTTTCACGTAAAGGGGCAACACGGGCCCGTCGCTCGGACCCTATTTGTATTTATACTTAAAGTCTAAATCTGTGTTACAGAAGTTAATCTGGCGGTCAGGTAATGTCTTTGTGGATTATCTAAACGTTTTTTATGATTCCGGAAATCCAATAATAAAGTCTAAACCTGTAGCAAACAATGTAAACATCTCTTTGGTGTGAACATCAAAGAGATGCTTACAATAGGTGTTATATCTATTCGAAATGAATTTTAAAAATTGATAATCATTGTTGGAATGCAATAATATTGTTAGGTACCTATACATATTTTGAAATAAATAATGCATCTGCTATCAATCGTTTGATATCGATGTTAGTGTCGACAACTAAGCTCCTAAAATTATATTGAATTACAGTGAAAGTAGATAGTGCGAAAAAAATGTCCCGCAAATCATTATCAGCTGCAGAACTGCAAGATATTGCTAATAATTTATGGGATTTCGATGATGAAGAATCTCCTGAAGTAGGTGGCATTGAAAGTGACTCTGAAATTCAAGATCATTTTTCGGAAGCAAGTGAAGAGGATGATCAGCAAGTAGTACTGAGTGATAATAAAGAAGAATGTGTAGCTAAAAGTTCCCAGATTTCAGAGTGTGTAATTTTAGAAATTAAGGATGGAATTAACTGGAAGAGTTAACCACAACCGACAGGACGTATACGATCTTGCGACATAATAAAATGCAAAACGCACAAAATAATGTTAGCCCCTGGTCAAAGTATAGATGATCCTGTTGATTCATTTTGTTTGTTTGTGGACGGAAAAATTGTGAACGAAATAGTGGAGTGTACATATGAAGACACCAAAAATGGCCTGCGGATAGAGAACTGGAAATATTGCGACTCTACAGAGCTATTTATATGCCTTTATTGGACTACTACTAACTGCAGGGCAACTGAGTGCCAACATCCATAATGTAGATATACTTTGGACCTTTGCAGTAAGTGTTATGGACCTACTATATTTAAAGCTACCATGGGGTTAAAACGATTCAAAAATTTGCTAAGATTTGTTCGATTTGACCATAAAGACAAGAGGTCTGAACGAAGAAGGAACGACAAATTAGTAGCAATACGCGATGTGTGGAATCAAGTCAAACAAAACTTTCAGAAATACTATTTGCCAGGAAAAAACATAACTGTAGATGAGCAACTTGTAACGTATCGACGTAGGTGTCCTTTCAAGAAGTATGTGCCTTCAAAGCCAGACAAGTATGGCATGAAAATATGGCAAATCCTTCAGGTAGATCGCGCCCTCAAGGTAGACCGCATACTATAGTAGCACCTTTTATTAATCTAGACAATTTAAATATAACTTGACCAAAAAATGAAAAAAGAATATTAGAAATATATGGATAAATATGAATAGTACATTCACGAACAGTGGTGGGCCCAACGGACCCGAGTTGCCCGGTTACGTAAGTAAAATGTGTTGCCCGGATAAGGGTTAAGCCGTCTGATCTCTGTTTTTAATCACAGAAAAAAATTTATTGCTTGGTTATTGCTAGGAGACTACCCTCTACTCATGCAGGCTACTGTTTGAAAAACTCAAATTATTGTTTTTATCTTGTATTTATAGACAAAGCGAAAACGGCGGCTGCGTTGGAAAACATATTCCCATGAGATTTTTTTGCATAATCATATTTGTGGGACACCCCAGAGTAAGGTTCAAGAAGTCGCCTACGCGAAAAGTGATCCCAATTTGTTTAAACAATTTAAAAAAAATCGCAAAGATCAATATTTTTGGCTCCGACATTTTTTTTTAGATTTTTTGGACTATTCTGAATAAAAAAGTTATATTGTAATTTTTCTCTAAAGTTGATCGGTATAAGCAATTTAAAATTGAAAAAAAAACGAAAAACGCCGATTATAAAGGCCCAAAAGCACCAGTAAAAAATATCGTTTTTGAGGTTACCAAGTGCCTAAATTAAAGTTCAAACCTTCTTGTATCCGTTCCTCTTGAGTATTTTGGGCTTATTTTATTTTAATCTAATGTTTTTTAAATGTTAATGCAGCGCTTATGACAAGGCGGGTGCTCGGGCTGTCGCGCATCTGGACTAGTATTATAATTATGTAGCTCGGGCGTTCTCGGCGCTTTTTTATGTTTGTTAAAAATATACATACGGTTTTGGTAACCATGTTTTTTAGTTTTTATAAATCAATATGATTTTTTGATGTTTATTAAAATTTTTTAAGGTATAAATAACAATTAAAAAATTAATAAAGCGTTCGAAATTTTACAAATGTGTAGCAAAATTAATTATCTTAGTTTTTTATCATTGAGATCTAAAAATTTTTAAGATAAAAATTAAATGATTTGATTCAGAAATGCAAATGTACAAAAACTTGTAAAACAAAATATTACTTATGTACCTTTATGTGGTTGAAATGTAGATGAATGCAAAAATATGAATCTCAAATCAATTTTGCTACACATTTGTAAACTTTCGAAAGCTTTAGCATATTAATTGTTATTTATACCTTTAAAAATTATAATAAAATCAAAAAATCATATTGATTTATAAAAACTAAAAAACATGGTTACCAAAAACGTATTAATATTTGTATAAAAAAGCGACGAGAACGCCCTAGCTACATAAAAAATAATAAAGTCCAGATGCGCGACAACCCGAGCGCCCCCTCCCTTTAACAATTTAAAAAACATTAGATTAAAATAAAATAAGCCCAAAACACTCATCGGGAACGGATACAAGAAGGTTTGAACTTAGGCAATTGGTAACCCCAAAAATAATATTTTTTCTACCTACCTCTACCGAAAGTACAATTTTCCGGACCTGATTGTAGGGAGCAAAGTTGTACTTTTCCTCCCTAGTGAGGAAGGTGGAAAAACCATATGTATAACATGGGAGTAAAGTGCCTTTTCCTCCCTTGAATGATTACTGTACAGTAAAACTTCATTCTCGGGAGGAAAAGTAGCACTTTCCTCCCTTGTTATACAAATAGCTATTACTGGTGCTTTTGGACCTTGAAATCGCCATTTTTCGTATTTTTCAATCTTAAATTGCTTATAACTCAAAAACGATCAAGAAAAAACCTAAAAAAAATTTGTCCGGGCAGAAAATATTGATTTTTGCAATTAGTTCAAATAAATTGGGATCACTTTTCGCGTGGGCGACTTCTTGAACCTTATTCTGGGGTGTCTCACGAATGTGATTCTGCAAAAAAATCTCATGGGAATATTTTTTCCAACGAAGCCGCCGTTTTCGCATTGTCTAATTATATATATTATATTTATGTGTATTCTGCCTGTGGATGTAGACAAGTAAATCCAAGTTACAAAAAAAGATGTTCTCAGTTATAATACGAGATATAAAAACTGTTTTGTCTTGGATAAAAATACGAGTCAAAGCTCAAAAAACACTTTAATAACGTGGGTATTAATACTTGTAATAAATTCCATAAAAATGTAAAATTTGACTATAATATGTACTAGCGTAAATATTTTCAGACGAAAATTAAAAAATCTTCTTTTATAGAGATGTTTTTTTAGCATATATCAATAGTTTCTTTGCAGTTTTGATTAAAAATCTTGGGTATTGACAAAGGTCAGTTAATTTGGTTTGAAAACCGCATTGGGAAAAATAGGTGTATATTCTTCAACGAGCATGTGATGATGAATTTTTTTAATGAACACTGATGAATCTGAGCCTTCGGCTCGTGTCGCAAACTTCGTCATCGTGAGTAATGGCCATTATCTGCGAGTAGAATACTATACTTTCTCTACGACTTTTTTTTATATTATTATCTTTATTTGTGGAGCAATTATTGTACTTTAAAATGCATCGTTCGTTGATTGATATTGATTAATATTAAGCCCATTGTTAGATAGCATTTGTTTTTATAAATAGTTATTATTACATTTAAACAATTTGTGAAATTAAAATTTGTAGTAATATTTATACCTAAATTATTAGTGTTTTAGGCATGCATCACTTGATTTATTAAACCTGTGAGTAATGAACTAATATTAGTCACAGGTAAAGTAAGGGATGTTATTATCTATTTAAAAATAGTGAATAACCACACATTATTTAGGTTATATAAAAATCTTAATACTTACATTGTTAGTTAGCATTTTCTTTAGAAATATTTATTCTTCCATAGATGTATAAATCCGCCAATAAACAAGCAGAATTCCTTATAAAGGGAAAGAAGAAAACGAAAAATTAGAAGTAAATAGTAATAGTCTAATTTTTCGTTTTTCTTTCTCTTTTTATATACAGTGGGTGATACCCATATTATTAGAGCCACCTCAGAAAATTTTACTTTTGTTTAATAATGGTATGTAAGTTTTTTCTTTATACGGTCCACGTTGCCTTTGAAACTTTAGAAATGGATGCTATGTTTCTGTTGGAGTGATTAGTATTGAATATTGAAGTTTTTATTTCTGCTATTTTCCTTGGTGAAATGTCTTTGGATTTCCCATTATGTTCTGGTACCACTAGTGTAACAAACACGCAAATTTTACTTAATTCGCAAAAACATAGTATAGGCCTGTCAGAATATCACTAGAGAGCAATGGAAACTCGCAAAGTTTATTATAACTCTAAACACCAAGAATACAAAATAATAGGCACACGAGTTGCAAGCTAGGCTGGGCAGAACTGACAAACATAGGCATCTAAGTCACGCATTGCCACACATGCGTGTTGCCACTATTGTCAGACTATTTATTGCACTTTCATAAAGTCTAACAAGACAGCCAAATGGAAACAAATCCATTAATATATGATACAGCTTAATTATATACCTTTCCTCTAAAACATTGAATTTTACTAGGTGGCTCTAATAATATGATCACCCACTGTAGATATGACTTCGTCAGTTTTTTCAATGTGCCTTCAGGAAGTACAGTGAGAGACCGAAACAGGAGTGAAGACATTAGAAGAAAATGTAATGTGTGACAACGTCGCAAAAGATGGACTGAGAACCTTCCATAGATGTATCAATCCGCCAATGAATAAGCAGACTTGCTTATAAAGGGAACGATGAAGAAGGTGGCGAAGAAAATTGAAAAGAAATAGTTTTCACCACCTTCGTCGTCGTCTTTTTGTATAGCTATCACTCCGTCTGTTTTTCAATGTGCCTCCAGGAAGTTGTCGCTTTTGTTATATAATATGTTACTTGAATGTTATAACTTCTATAAATTTGTTTGTTATGACTTTGGTCGCTAATTTTAATGTTGTGTGTCAATAGATGTATCAATCCGCCAATAAACAAGCAAAATTTCTTATAACGGGAAGGAGGGAAACGAAAAATTAGACGTAAATATTAATAGTCCAATTTTTCTATTCTTTTCTTCTTTTTATATAGATGTGACTACGTTAGTTTTTTAAATTTGCCTCCAGGAAGTACGCTGTGAGATCGAAAGAGGAGTGACGACATTAGAAGAAAATGTAATGTGTGACAACGTCGCAAAAGATGGACTGAGAACCTTCCATAGATGTATCAATCCGCCAATGAATAAGCAGACTTGCTTATAAAGGGAACGATGAAGAAGGTGGCGAAGAAAATTGAACAGAAATAGTTTTCACCACCTTCGTCGTCGTCTTTTTGTATAGCTATCACTCCTTCTGTTTTTCAATGTGCCTCCAGGAAGTTGTCGCTTTTGTTATATAATATGTCACTTGAATGTTATAACTTCTATAAATTTGTTTGTTATGACTTTGGTCGCTAATTTTAATGTTGTGTAGTTGTGTGTCAATAGATGTATCAATCCGCCAATAAACAAGCAGAATTTCTTATAACGGGAAGGAGGGAAACGAAAAATTAGACGCAAATATTAATAGTCCAATTTTTCGACTCTTTTCTTTTTTTATATAGATATGAGATCCGTTAGTTTTTTCAATTGGCCTCCAGGAAGTACGCTGAGAGGTCGAAAGAGGAGTGAAGGCATTAGAAGAAAATGTAATTTGTGACAACGTTGCAGAAGATGGACTGAGAACCTTCCATAGATGTATCAATCCGCCAATGAATAAGCAGACTTGCTTATAAAGGGAACGATGAAGAAGAGGGCGAAGAAAAGTAAATAGAAATAGTCTTCGCCCCCTTCTCCGTCATCTTTTCGTATAGCTATCACTTCGTCTGTTTTCAATGTGCCTCCAGGAAGTTGTCGCTTTTAATATGTTACTTGAATGCTTTATCTTCTATAAGTTTGTTTGTTATCACTTTGATGATGACTTTTTAATTAAGAATAGGCATCTTGTACTAGCTCATTTGAAGGGTTATTAAATACTCTATTCAGTAATATAAACATTGACATAATTATTTATACAGGGTGTCCAAAAAATTTGTTTGAATTAAATTAATTTATACAAAAAAAATTGTTTATTTCACAAATAAACATTGTTTTTTGGTTCAAATAAATGTCCAAACTGGAAAGAGGCAGATTATAGATTGAAATTAAGCGAAAATCAATGTTTATTTATCATAAAACAATTTTTTTCTGTTTCTGACAGTGATGCATTTTTCTTTTTTGTCAATTAATTAAATTCAAACAAATTGTTCTTGGACACACTGTATAAATAATTATTATAATGTTTATATTACTGAATAGAGAAATGAATATCCTTTTAAATGAGCTACCACACGATCCCTATTCTCATTTAAAAAATCATCGATTACATCATCACGTCCAGATTAGATGACGTCACTAGTAAGGTATAGGTATTATGTCAAAAAAAGTCATAATTTAAAAATAAAAATCGAATGTTTTAGGAGTTTTTCTTAAAGTCGCTGGCTTACGAAATAACGAATTTATTCCAAACATTTTCACCATACATGTATGTATATAAACTATAATATGAACTATTAAAGAGAGCCTTAAAGCTTTAAGGACCTATATACTTATCGAGTTATTCACTTTGCAATAACATAAACCTGTTTATGTTACTGGAGTATAAATTCCCTGCAGAAAAGTTGTGCATTATTGAAAAATATTAGTGCATACATATTTATGCATTACAGGGTACTAAATGAAACTATGAGAGAATATAAAAAAATAGTAATAAAGAACCAAACCAAACGCTCATATGGTATTCATAGATATTGAGAATGCGCTTTTGATGTAATCAAATAACTACGGTGAATCATGGCGTTTCTTGGTGGTTAAAATGTTAGTACTGTTGGTGGGAAAAAATGTAGTAAGCGACACAAGATAAAATTAGTGACAACATTACGGCATTTAAATAATATATAAACCATATTTTTTACACTAGAACAACTGCTACTCAATCTACTTAAGAAGGATATTAAGCGACACCAAAGAAGGAATGATACAGAAAAGATAAGTGAAATCATGGGTGTCAAATATATGAAATTGGATGACACTAAACCCAATCGGGCGGACGAGCTGGTTATTGGAAGGGCACTCCTTTGTCCTGAGATCGAGAAATCGGTCTCAAAGGCGGATGAACCAGGAAGATGGTCAACGACATAGGGCTACAGAAGGCCACGGGAAACCACTGTAGTAAAGGCTCACAAGAGCATCCCTAGGACAACCATCATGGCTAGCAATAACCAAATGAGTAACCTTACTGATCATGGGCCGCGGAAACCAAGATCCGGCAGGGGAAGTAAATCACAAGTTGGCCACAGGGCTTCCCAGGTCGTAAGCCAGCGAAATCCCTGTGATGTAAATAATGGAACACTTTTAAAAATTACCACAAGAGGAAATATGAGAATTGCAACATGGAACGTACAAAGCTTACTACAACCAGGTAAAGTAGATAATTCTGCGATAGAAATGGAAAGATTAAATATCGAAATTCTAGGAATAAGCGGTGTACAATGGCCAGGGTCTGGAAAACAACGGACTAGAAACGAAGCTATATATTATAGTGGATATTTTGATAGAACAAACCGATATGGTGTGGCCATAATGGTAAACAAGGAAATAGATAAATCCGTACTTGGTTTCACACCGCTTTCGAATCGCATTATAATGCTACAAATTAACACCAATATGGGGAAAATGAATGTTATTCAAGTATATGGACCAACAGCTGACAAGGAGGAACAAGAAATAGAAGACTTCTACGAGAAATTGGAAACAATGATTAAAACAACAAAAAACATGAAGTTCTGATACTAATGGGTACTTCAATGCCAAAGTGGGCAGAGGAAGTGTGGAGTGTTGTGTTGGAATGTATGGATTGTGAGAGAGAAATGAGCGTGGTGAAAGACTAATTCAGATGTGCCAAACAGAAGAACTCGTAGTTATGAATACAATGTTTAAATTACCAAATCGCCGTGGAAAGCTCCTGGAGACAACAAAGATAGAATTATAAGAAATCAGATAGATTACATCTTGATAAGGAAGAGGTACAAGAACTCTATTACAGTAGTGAAGACTTACCCTGGAGCAGATGTAAACTCGGACCACAACCCAGTAGTAGCAAATATGCATGTAAGATTCAGAAAACCATTAATGAAAAGATCTAGACCACAAATATACATTGATAAACTAAGAGAACCAAATACATACCAAGAAACTCGAAATAAAATAAAATCAGAATACCCAAGAAATAAAACGGCAAACATTAACATTTACAAAAGCTGCCAAACAAGAATGGATGACACAAGAAATTCTCGAAAAGATGGACGAAAGAAGAATACATAAGAACAAAGATAAAATTAAATATCAAGAAAATAATAAACAAATAAAACAGAAAATAAAACAAGCTAAGGAAACATGGATGTCCATTAAATGTCAAGAAATTGAGGAATGTGAGGCAAGGTATGACACTTTCAACACCCATAAGAAGGTTAAAGAAATGATTTCAGGAAATCGTAACAAACCAATCGGGATATTAACAAATGCAGATGGTACCACTATAACTGAAACGAAAGACAAATTACGCAGATGGAAAGAATACATTGAACACCTATTTTATGACCAAAAAGTAGAACAATTAGATGTTGACGGAGAAACCACGGGACCAGAAATAAGGAAAGAGGTAGTTATTTATCCCATAGAACACACAAAAGGTAGAAAAGCTCGAGGACCCGATGAAATACCAATTGAACTATTGAAGATAATTGATGAAGATAATATTGATGTCTTGGTAGACCTTTTTAACTCCATATAAAAGACGGGACACATACCCAAAGAATGGCTTCTCTCAACTTTTGTAACGATTCCAAAAATCACAAATGCTAAAGATTGCAATGACTATCGGACAATTGCATTAATGAGCCACACATTGAAAACCTTCCTTAAAATCATACATAACAGAATCCACGTGAAATAAGAACAAGAAATAAGTGATTCACAGATGGGTTTTAGAAAGGGTCTAAGAACTAGAGAAGTATTATTCGGAGTCAATGTTCTGACACAATGATGTCTGGATATGAATCAGGACATATATGCTTGCTTCATAGATTTTAAAAAAGCTTTTGACAGAGTTCAACATGAAAAGCTTCTAAGTATTCTTAGGACCAAAAACATAGATAGTAGAGATCTACAAATTATATCGAATCTGTATCAAAATCAGAAAGCAAAAGTAAGAGTCGAAGGAGAACTGACAGATGAAGTAAGTATACTTAGAGGAGTTCGACAAGGGTGCATACTTTCACCACTCTTATTCAACGTCTAGAGTGAAGTGATATTTCAAGAAGCTTTATTGGATATTGTGGAAGGTATTTTGGTCAACGGAAATAGCATTAATAATATTAGATATGCGGACGATACGGTCATATTTGCAAATTACATGGAAGATCTACAGTACATAATACAACATGTATACAATGCATGTGAAAGGTACGGACTGCAAATGAATCTCAAGAAAACGAAATCAATGATATTCTCAAAAAAAACCACAAAATGTAGATAACCTGATCATCAATAATACAACGATCGAAAGTGTAACAACATATAAATATTTAGGAACGTGGCTAACCGAAGATGGAGATCAAACAAAAGAAATCAGATCTAGAATAGAAATGGCAAGAAACACGTTCATAAAATTAAAGAACTTACTTTGCAACCGTAACCTTAATCTAGAGATCCGCACAAGAATGCTACGTTGTTACGTTTTTTCTACTTTACTATACAGCATGGAAGCGTGGACAATAAAACAGTCTGAAATCAAAAAATTAAACTCCTTTGAGATATGGTGCTACAGGAGAATCCACAGAATATCGTGGACTGAAAAAGTAACTAATATAGAGGTGTTACAAAGAATGAAGAAAGAATGTGAAGTCATAAAAACTGTTAAAATTAAAAAGATTCAATATCTGGGTCATATAATGAGGGGCGAGAAGTACGTATTACTTAGGTTAATTATGCAAGGGAAGATACAAGGAAAGAGAAACCCAGGACGACGCAAAATATCCTGGCTAAGAAATTTGAGAGAGTGGTTCAGTTGCAGCTCATTAGAATTATTCAGAAGTGCGGCCAATAAAATTAAAATAGCGATGATGATTTCTAACCTCCGATAGGGGAAGGAACCTGAAGAAGAAGAAACCCAATCGACATGGAATTTTAGATTTTGTGAGCAAACATAGAAAATAATATAGTAAGATATGAAATGAAATGTAGGCCCAAACTACACACAACTAGAACTAATGCAGAAGAATTCCAGAAAAGAAGACATAGATAAAACATGAAATGGAATAAAAAGCTGAATACATTCAGCAGAATAGTGCACACCGCGAAAATTAAAAAAGGAAACAAACATTGGATATCAGGGAAAACCTTAGAATTAATGGAACAAAGAAGAGGTATGCCACAACATACCACAAAATGACAAAAATAGGAAATAACACTCAAGAAATAGCTGTGCTAAGCAAGAAAATAAAATATATCTGTATTAGAGATAAAACAACCATATAAACAACGTGTGTCAAGAACTGGAGCTACATGCAAACATCGATGAAAGTCATGGACTATTTAAAAAAAGTTAAATGCTTAGCCCGAGAGTCAAGCCACAACTTCAAGCTATTCAAGACATAGAAAGCACTGCAGAAACCTGGAAAATTACTGATCAGAATTATACAAAGACACTTCAAAAGATGCATCAGTCTCAGAACATATTAAACGTGCAATCAAAGATTTAGAACCAATCATTTTACGAGTAAAATCATATTATCAGAAGAAAATCACAGGCTGGGCTTGGACATTAACCTTTACAAAACTAAAATCATGGTATTCCACAAGAACCTCCATTGAACTAAATACATCCAACATACGAATAAATAGTGTTGGAAAATTCTCGAGAATGAAAAGTCAGAGAATATTCTCGATATGGAAAATTTTCTGAGAATGAACCCTATGACGCACTTAGGGATATTGTTGAAGATGAAATGGGGATTAAAAATCATGAAATTATATACAAAATTATGAGACTAAACAACAGTGTCCTTCATATATAAACAAAATACAAAAACAACAGAGAACACAAAATTTATTTGATAAAAAAATGAAAGTTTTTTCTTAACAACAAATAATGCAAGTAATGGATGTGATTTAACCAGAAAAACATGAGGCCTCAGGTTCAGGATCTATTTCTATCACAATTCATCCTGGTCATCTACATTCTGTATTTCAATGTACTGATGAGAAGTTGTGGGATTTTATTTTTCACCGGTCGTCAGCTCAGTCACGGATTGGTCTACGTCTAAAGGTGCATTTAGACGGGCTAGTTTTTGAAGCAATATGTTGCCGAAAATATGTATTTGGTATGTTTCTGGCAACATTACAGCCATCTAATGAAAATATCGCCGTTTGGCTGAGCCATGTGGCCGAAATCTTACTAGTACATATTTGAACACTATTGCAGTGCCTGATGCGTTGCCGATAAAGTCGAACTGCTGTGGAAAATTTTGCATGCTGCTCTGTATTTCCTGTACTCTGTTGAAATTTAATTTGGTTTTGTCAAAAAATACAAATAAAAGATGAATACGTGGTCCAATGAAATCACAATAAGGTTTATTAATGTAGTACGTTTACGTCCAGAGTTGTGGAACTTGGCATACTTCTGGAACTATCAGACAGATGGAAGAGTAGTGCAACCTGAATAAATACATTAAACTAAAACTGTTAGTATAATATAAATAACAATTGCTAATCTTGTTGAGATTGGTATTGCGTTTTTCATGTTTGATCTTTCTTCTCTATTCTTGGCCCTATCATATTTATTAATAGTTCGAAATCACTTTTGACATTCTTGTAAAATTCTTAAACAAATAATTGTCTAGCAGTATTTCCATAGTTAAATTACTCATTGTTTCGCGTTTACTAAAAAAGCCGTATCCACATTTCCCGTTTTTTTTTTATTATTTTTTATGTATCGTCTTAGCACGATTAAGGACCCAGCAACTCTCAAGAGAATATTCTCGAGAACGAGAATATTGTGGCCGAGAATATTCTGGTGAGAATATTCTCTTCTTAGATCACTACGAATAAAGGGTATCACCCTTCAGAGTTCCTAAAGCTTCATATACCTGGACAGAGAGCTAAATGAACACTCAAAAGAGATTAGAAGACACATTGAAATAACAAGGTCTGGTTTTATGAACATAGACTGCTCTGTAACTCCAAGGTATCAGTCACAATAAGATTGAGAACACTAAAGTGTTATGTGTGGTACATGGCTGTGAGACCTGGACATTAAAAGAGTACGACGTCAACAAACTGAATTCTTTCGAAATGTGGATGTACCGCCGAATGCTAAGAATAAGCTGGACTAGCATAACTACGAATGAAGAAGTACTGGAAATAATTAACATACGTCCTCATCTGGTCAATACAATCAAAATTAGACAGACGTCATATTTAGGACACATAATGCGTCATAGGGAATTTGAGCAGCTCCAGGTAATATTAGAAGGCAAAATCGAAGGTAAAAGGGGTATAAGAAATCCTGGCTCCGAAACATCAGAAGAGATTGGACCCACACTACAGGGAATGGCTTAATTCATCAAGCCCAGAACAGAGAGAAATTTACCATGTTGATCGCCAACCTCAATAGAGAAGACACTTAGGAGGAGGATTTTACGAGCCGCTGTAGAGAAAGCTCTCAACTAACCCAGAAACAAAAAAACTCAAGAGAAGGATAACATATTTATTAGCGGAAACTCTAAAAGCAATGGGCGATATTGACATAGATTTAATACTGGGTCACAGGTGAATGATTTGAAAAGTGGTGCGGCTCAATCTGTATCCATATCCATAATAAAAGATCACTACCCGTATGCAGAAATTACAGAACTATTGCTATATGCGCAGCTGAAACATGGACTCTCAAAAACATTGATAGAAGTAAGATCGAAGCCTATGGGGAAAGTATGGGACTACATAACAATTCTACGCGTGTCCTGGTCTGAACACAGAACAAATTTGTCAATTCTGAGAGAGATTCACATAAAGACAGGTATTAAAAAAAGTAAACTGAGTATACCTAAATAGGTAAAAGCAGAACAGGGACTAGGAACTATTGGTAGTAGAAGAAAAGGGAGAAGGCCGAAGCAAGAGGAGGATCTTCAATACGATGAGCAAACCAAATGAAAACTCTGGTGGAAAAATCTCTACTAGAAACCTGGAAAAATTACTTTGTCCATTCTGAGAGAGCTAAACCTAACTTAACTAGCTCCACTTCACTGACCTTAGTACAAATGGGCACTTAAAAAAAGTTACAGCCCTTTGAAGTTACAAAATGGAAATTAATTTTTCACATATATAGAAAACTATTAGAGATTTTTTATTGAAAATGCACATGTGGCATTCTTATGACAGGAACATAATGACAGGGTTTTGTTCCCTTGAATACTCCAAATTTTGTGTACGTTCCAATTAAATTATTACATATTGTGGTATCTACCCTTAGCTAAATACAATGTTTTTTAAACTTTTTTGCCGCTTAGCACTTTTTCGATGAGCCAATTTTTGTCTAGATATTTTGAACATTTGTAAAATCCACCACATATATTGTTAATGGTTAATGTTAACACATTCATGGACACGACTCCATATGCACACACTTACAAAGAGAAATTACTGTCTGCATGTGAAGACGTATCCATGAATGCATTAAGTAAGATTATAGAATATTATTTTCATAATATTGTTACCAGGTCTCTTAAAAATATGTGGAGGCCTATACAAATGTTCAAAATATTTCAATAAAAACTGTCTTATCGAAAAAGTACTTAGAATCAAAAAAGTTTTAAAAACCTTGTGTATAACTAATGGTACCACAATAATAATTTAATTGGATCGTACACAAATATTGGGGGAGGGGGTAGTTTAAGAGAACAAAACTCCACTATTTGTAAGGGGAGCACAAATTTCACTGTTATCTTTGTTAAGATGTTCCTGCCATAAGAAAACAACATGTCCATTTTCACTATAAAATCTGTAAGAGTTATCGATATGTTATAGTCAAAGCCCGAATTTCAGGCACTCCTAGGTTTGACTAGGCAATCCTCAGGTCTGACTGACGGTCTTAGTCAAAGCCCGAAATAAATTACAGTTTCGGCCTTTGATAAGTCAAACCTAGGAGAGACTAAGTTGGTTAGGCAAAGGTCGAAATTTAATTTTATGAAATCGGGGTTTGACTAGTCAAACCCCGATCAGCTATGAAAATGTCGTAATTTGTTAGATTTTGTTACATTAGGTTTAATAAAACGCCATTTTTTAATTTCAATGTTTATTATATTTATATTGTCATAATTAAAATAAAAAAAATAGTATTTATTCTCATATATGTTGAGGCATTATGGCATTTAGAGTTGCACAATGCGTTAGACCTTTTACCATAATTTTGGAGAGCATTTCTTATTGAAGTAGCATTTTATAAAGCCTTTTCCTCCAAATGTAGAATCTTCTGCACTAATTTCTCTTAGAGACAGCTTAACGTCTGGAGCATCTATAACATTTATAAAATGCTACTGCAATAAGAAATGCTCTTCAAAATTTTGTAAGTGTAAAATGTCTAACGTATTGTGCAACTCTTAATGCCATAATGCCTCAACATGTGAGAATAAACACTAATTTTTTTATTTTAATTACGACAATATAAAAATAATAAACATTAAAATTAAAAAATGACGTTTTATTAAACCAAATCTAACAAAATTTAACAATTTACGACATTTTAATAGCTGATCGGGGTTTGACTAGTCAAAACCCGATTTCAGAAAATTAAATTTCGACCCCTGTCTGACCAAATTAGTCTCTCCTAGGTTTGACTAGTCAAAGGCAGAAACTGTAATTTATTTCGGGCTTTGACTAAGACCGTCAGTCAGACCTGAGGATTGCCTAGTCAAACATAGGAGTGCCTGAAATTCGGGCTTTGACTATAACAGATATATTGGGAAAAATAGATTTTTATTTTGTAACTTCAAAGGGCTGTAACTTATTTTATGTGCACATGTATACTAAGACGAACTATTTTTGGTTCCAGAATATGTGATTTAATTTTATGACTTGCCTTTTTGCTACACCCTGTATAATATTGTCAAATTAATTCTAAGAAAATGATTGAATGCCAAAACTACTTTCATAAGAGCCATTTCTGTGCCCAAAATATTTATATACGGTACGGCTTTTCCTGATGAACTACAATATTTTTGTATCGACAAGGAATGTGATTGTAAGACAAACCTTATCAAACAATTATTTTGTAGAACAAATATTTTATAAAAATAGAAAACATGTGTTTGTTTTAAATAAACAATTTTGGTCGAAGGTCGCGCCTCAAAAAATCTAACGAAATTCAGTTGGATTGAGAATAATTCGAAATAAATTTAAACCACAATGAAAACGGAATATTTATGATTTTTTCGTGGAAAAGCGTATTTATTTCAATAACAATTAAACAAAAGAAATTTTAACCAAAGCATTTTGATGTAGACTTTTACTAAATATATAAGTATCTATGTGTTTAGTTGATAGTCATTGGACTAAAACTCCTCTCACATTTGTTCGTTCAACAAAAATGCTTAGTGTTACTTTTTTGTGATGTAACAGATTGTATTTAAAAACAAATAAAAAAAACCTATGTGTTTAGATGAAATGGGGAACAAAAATCAAAATTCGCACAAAAAAAATTGAAAAAGAGGAATTTATGTTAAACTCCATTTGAAAATTATTGATAGTACAGATTTTATGGCACGTTATGAACCAGTGACGAATAAATTGTAAAATGACGTTGTACCAGTGAAGAATAATCTGTTTAAGTACAAAATATGATCATTAACGAGCAACTAAGTTTCGTAAAGAGGAATAAAATTTCCAGTCAAAATAAAATATTTCAATATAAAATCAATTATTTCAGTTAAATTTATGTAAGCTTAGACCTTTAAACTTAACATACAAGAATATGCCTCCAATTTTCCCTACCTAGGCTCAGTAATAAATGACAACAACAGCATCAGTCAAGAAATACAAGCACAGATTATTAGGGATAATAAGTGATTTTATGCGTAGAAAGACAATGAAAAGGTACTGAATCGTGAGTTTAAACTTAGAATCTACAAAACAGTAATTAGACCAGTGGTCAGATATGGATGTGATATGTGGACCCTCTCAACCACTGATGAAAATCAACTGAGAATATTTTATGCGCAAAATACTAAGGAAGATATTTGTAGCAATCCGATGCAGCGATGGTTCGTGGAACATTAAAACGAAGCACGAGCTGGATAAACTAATGCACAGAGCAGATACTGTTAGATTTGTAAAGTCACAAAAACTAAACTGGCTTGGTCATCTAGAAAGAATTCCAGATACTCGAGCTATAAAAGTGCTCCAGAGATGGAAGCCCCAAGGAAATAGAACAAGAGGAAGGCCCTGTAAAAGGTGGATAGACGACGTAAAAGGTGATCTTAAAACCATGAACATCAGGCAGTGGCTAAGGAAAGTATCCTACAGGGCAGAATGGAAGAACATTGTTAAGCAGGCCAAGATCACAAACGGTTGTAGCGCCATTAGAAAAAGAAGAAGATCTGGTTGCTAACCGTCCTCTTGGTCTTCTCCCCAATAATATTTCCAGAAACAATTAATCTCTCTAAATTTTTATCACGTCTGAGAACCACGTGATCAAAGAACTGTAGAACTCGCTGCAGTCATGTTGTGGATAGCCTTGCTTATTGTCAAGTTTGTTAAGAATGGAAACGTTTATCCGATGAGCTGTCCAATTTACTCACAGAATTCTTCTCCAACATCACATCTCAAAGGCATCAATTTTTTGGCGTTCTTGTGCGCGAATAGTCTAATTTTCTGCTCCGTATATACCTACCTAAATATTAAGAATATAAGTGCATTCATCAATCTCATCTTGATTTTTTGAGAGGTAGATTTGTCTTTCCCAGCTTTAGTTAGACGACTAATCGCATTTTTTTGTCATACCAATGCGTCTCCGGACTTTCCAGCGTTAGCTTCGCAGTTGCCATCGTTTGATATAGTCTAAGAGCTAGAGCCGAAAAATCATCGTCATAAGTAATATGGAGTTTGGCATGTGAAATGTGTCTATTGTATATTGATAATTATGACCCCTCTCAGGCTGACAGCTCAGTAGATACAGGAAGTAGCAATAAAGGATGAAAGGGGAAAGTTAGTGTAGTCTTTAAAGGTTTTCACCTCCTATTTTGTTAAACCTTTATCGATTTGCATGAAAATTGGTGACTAGTTAGAGCATACCCCAAGAAATAAAAATGATTTGGTGCCAACTTGCACTTTTACCCTGGGGGTGGATACCACCCCTTCTCGGGGGTGAAAACTATTTTATTAAAAATAACCCCACAAATCGATAGAGGGACAAATTATAAGTAAAATTTGTTATATCATGTTATTAAAATAAATCAATACTTTTTGAGTTATTAAAGATCAAATATTTGTCTGTTTAAGAGCAGAGGCGTGAAGTTACGGATGATAAAAATAACATATTAATTAATTGTATGTTACTAAAATATTATTTTTATATTATTTCGATATTATAAATTTAGCAAAAGTGTATTCGAATATGTCAAATGTATCCATTATTGGACACCCCCAGTTTCTGGACATATTCAGTTAATCTTGATAGAAAAAATTCAATTAAACATCGAAATAATATAAAAGTAATATTTTACTAACATACAATTAATTAATATGTTCTTTTTATCATCCGTAACTTCACGCATATGCTCTTGAATAAACAAATCTTTGATCTTTAATAACTCAAAAAGTATTGATTTATTTTAATAACATGATATAACAAATTTTACTTAAAATTTGTCCCTCTATCGATTTGTGGGGTCATTTTTAATAAAATTGTTTTCACCAGCTGGAAGGGGTGGTATTCAACACCAGGGTAAAAGTGCAAGTTGGCACCAAATCAGAAGCTCAAAGGAAATGTTGTACGGTCAACAAGAGAGAGGAGAGAATCACTGCTATCACCAAACTTAAATTGGAAGAAAGAAGAGAAATGCCAAAAGATAAGAATATAGAGCAAAAAAGCTTAAATTAAAATAAACAAAGAGGTCTCTAAAGCTATTAGAAAGACATAAGGGCATGTAAAAATGAGAAAATCTCGCAGACAATCGAGCATAACAAGAGCATGAAGATATTAAGAAGGAAATTGACGAACAGCAGAAAAGAAATTATCAGACTCAAGGGAAAAAATGGCAAACTAACATCCAATAGAGAGGAAATGCTAGAGATAGTGGAAGACTTCTATAAAACACTATATACAAATAAACTTGACTTAAACCCTACAGAACATTCAGAACAAAAAATTATGAATCAAGGTTCAGAGGATATTCCCGAGATAACAACGGCTGAAATCTATCATGCTTTAAACAAAATGAAAAATAACAAAGCACCAGGAGAGGATGGAGTAGTGGCAGACGCGCTAAAAATCGGAGGCTCTGCTCTCATCAGGGCAATCAAACACCTTTTCAATATATGCTTAGAAAACCAAGCCATACCAGCTGAATGGAATAATTCTATAACGCTCCTCATACATAAGAAAGGAGATGAAACAGACCTTGAAAACTATAGGCCAATTAGTCTTCTAAACCACCTGTATAAATTGTTTGCTCGAATAATCACTGCCAGAATTGAGAACAAGCTATAAACATGCCAACCTAGAGAACAGGCAGGTTTCCGCCCTGGGTATGGTATAAATGACCATCTAACTTGCCTAAAGGTCCTAATCGAAAAAACTGTGGAGTACAACCGGCCGCTAGTTCTAGTATTTGTTGACTACAAAAAAGCTTTTGACACTATCGAAATGGTAGCCATCTTAAGAGCTTTGAGAGATTATAGAATCGACTACCGATATTCCAACATTGTTCAACATATATATGAAGGAGCAATTCCAAACGATTTCGCCGAGTTTTGTGGACGAAGTCCTCGGATTTGTACCAAATATTAGTATGTTATTGTACCTCATTAAAAAATATTTTCCTAAGAATTATAGGCCCCTAGGTCTCATAGGGCCTGAGATAGGGGCCCTGAAAAGGCCTAAAATTGACCTTTAAAAGGTTTTGAGCGTTATTTTTAAATTGCGATATCTAGAAACCGTTTGAAGCAAATTTTTAATTTTTAAAACTGAATTTTTTTTATTTTGACGTCTAGTATTCACAAATAAATTTTCAAATTTCTAAATATTGAGCTTAATATTGGGGAACTCATTAAGTGCGAAGCAAATTTTGAAAAATTGATATTTTCTTATCTTTTTCATTCTATTGCCAAATTTGAACGCGACGTCGAAACATCTTTTACAATACCGTATTTTTAAGGTATTAAGGCAAAGTTTAAAATAATTTTAGGTATATTTTTTATGGCGAAAGGGAGCGAAGATATATGCATTTGAGCAGGGCCCTTTTTTTGCAAAAACAGCGTTTTTTGGAATTTTTAGCCTAGTGCAACTTTTTTCTTCCTATTTTTTTTGACCTGAAATTTTTTTGGGAGTACATATTTCTCGTTATGTATAATAATCTCTAGGTACGGAATTTCTTGGCCCGGCCCTCTAAAATTTCGTTTTAAATCATGAAAAGTCAGGATTTTTTGTACTGAGTAACTCAAATTACCTAGTTTGTAGGACTCAGTTTAATCGATTCCAATAATAGTCCAGGTTTAATGCTCGCCCCCGTTAGGTAAATTATTCTGATTCGTTTTTTTTGCACAAACAGGGTGCCAGGCGGTATTGCGGTCGGAAAATTGTTTAAATCATTTTTTTTAAACAAATTAAAAAAAAACAATTTTTTCACTTCAGACAAATTTTTTAGTTTCTTTGGTTCATTCTGACCAAAAAAGATTTCTTATGATTTTTCTCTAAAATTGATTGTTGTCGAGTTATACGCAATTTAAAATTTGAAAAACGCGAAAATGGGAATTTTCAAGGCTTAGTAACTCGGTTAAAATTATCATTATGGAAGTCAGAAAGTGACCAAATCAAAGTTTAAAGCTCTCCCTACAAGATCCTGAAGCAATTTTTGTCTTTATTTTATTACGAAGCTGTTATTGTTAATTATCAATAATGAGCGTTGGGCGCGTATGGAGGCGAGTGGTGAGTGCTCGAGAGATACACGCTTAGTGCTCATTGTTATTTTTTTTTAAATAACAGCTTCGTTATAAAATATTGACAAAAATTTCCTCAAAATCTTGCAGGGAGGGCTTTAAACTTTGATTTGGTCACTTTGTGACTTTCATAATAATAATTTTAACCGAGTTATTAAGCCTTGAAAATTCCCTTTTTTGCGTTTTTCAAATTTTAAATTGTGTATAACTCGACAACAATCAATTTTAGAGAAAAATCACAAACGATCTTTTTTGCTCAGAATGAATCAAAGAAACTAAAAAAAATTGTCTGAAGTAAAAAAAATTATTTTTTGAAGTTGTTTAAAAAAAATTATTTAAACAATTTTCCGACCGCGATACTGCCTGGCATCCTGTTTGTGCAAAAGAAAAATAATCGGAATAATTTACCTAACGGGGGCGAGCATACAGCCTGGAATATTATTCGAATTTATTAAACTGAGTCCTAGAAAACTAGGTAATTTGAGTTACTCAGTACAAAAAATCCTGATTTTTCATGGATTTAAAACGAAGACTTAGAGGGCCGGGCCAAGAAATTCTGTACCTAGAGATTATTACAAATATAGAGAACTACTCCCAAAAAAAATTTCAGGCCAAATTAATAGGAAGAAAAAAGTTGCACTAGGCTGAAAATTCCAAAAAACGCTGTTTTGCACAAAAAGGGCCCTGCTCAAATGCATACATTTTCGCTGCCTTTCAATGTAAAAAATATACCTAGAACTATTTTAAACTTTGCCTTAATACCTTAAAAATAAGATATTGCAAAAGATCCTTCGGCTTCGCGTTCAAATTTGGCAATAGAATGAAAAAGATAAGAAAATATCAATTTTTCAAAATTTGCTTCGCACTTAATGAGGTCCCCAAAATTACGCTTAATATTTAGAAATTTGAAAATTTATCTGTGAAT
The DNA here is from genome assembly GCF_917563875.1 of Diabrotica virgifera virgifera. Taxonomy (NCBI): domain Eukaryota; kingdom Metazoa; phylum Arthropoda; class Insecta; order Coleoptera; family Chrysomelidae; genus Diabrotica; species Diabrotica virgifera. Next base: position 40,522,607 of record NC_065452.1, on the reverse strand, counting down.
ACTAGACGTCAAGACAAAAAAAATTCAGTTTGAAAAATTAAATTTGCTTCAAAAGATTTTGAGATATGGGATTTTAAAAATAACGCTCAAAACCTTTAAAAAGTCAATTTTAGGCAATTTCAGAGCCTCTATCTCAGGCCCTATGAGACTTAGGGGGCTATAATTCTCAGGAAAATATTCTTTTATGAGGTACAATAACATACTAAAATTTAGTACAAATCCGAGGACCTCCACAAAACTTAGCGAAATCGTTTGGAATTGCTCATATGCAAATGCCACAACAGCAATAAACCTCTATATCCAAACTCAAAAAATAAAACTAAAAAGGGGAGTTAGACAAGGAGACAACATGTCACCAAAACTATTCAATGCCGTAATGCAGCATGCATTCCAGATGTTAGAATGGGAAAACAGAGGTTTGAATGTCGATGGCGAAAGGCCGAACCACCTACGATTTGCAGATGATATAGTTTTAATAACCGACGACTTAAAGGAAGCCCACGAAATGCTGCAAGAACTACAACGAGTTTCTCAAAAAGTAAGGTTGGAAATAAACTTTGGAAAAACTAAAATGATGACCAATTTAGTACCTAGCGGACCAATGACACTAGAAAACTGCCATGTCGAAACAGTTCACAAATTTATCTATCTGGGCCACGAAATACAAATAAGTAGAGACAACCAAACATGCGAATTATCTCGAAGAATAGCTTTAGGATGGGCAGTGTATGGCAAACTAAGAGACGTGTTCAAGGAAAACATCCCAATAAAGCTAAAAAGAAAAGCATTTAACCAGTACGTACTTCCGGTGCTTACTTATGGAGCTGAAACACTGACATTGACTAAAACATCAATAAGAAAATTACAAGTAGCACAACGAAAAATGGAAAGATCCATGCTTGGCCTAACTTTGAGAGACAGAATACGAAATGATGAGTTACGGCGAAGAACTGGAGTGAAAGACATCATAAAGCGCATTACGAAGTTGAAGTGGAAATGGTCAGGACACGTCGCAAGACAGAGAGACAACAGATGGACAAGGAGGATCTTAGAGTGACGGCCAAGGGCGGACAAACGAAGTCGTGGAAGACCACCTACCAGATGGATCGACGATATTAAGAGAATAGCGACAAACTGGATTGCAGCTGCCCAGGACAGAGAAGGGTGGAGACATTTTGAGGAGGCCTATGTCCGACAGTGGACAAATTTGGCTGTGTGATGATGATGATGAAAGCTACACAATCGAATGCCTTCTTGTAGGCATCTAGGCATACTATCATAGGTACTTGAAATTGTCTCGACTTTTCAATGAGTTGTCTCAGGCTCAGGGTTTGATCACGTGTACCTCTTCCCTTACAAAACCAGCTTGTTCCTGCGGTATTTGATAATGTAGGTAAGTTTTTAATCTGTTTTTAATGATATACAACAAGATTGTACTGGCATGTGTTATTAGTGACAATGTACAGTAGTTTTCACATCTAGTATTGGCTGCTTTTTTGTATAGTGGAATGTAAATTGAGATACACCAACTAGATGGCCATTTTACTAGATGGTGTCAAGTAGTCTCTCTTCTTTATCGATTTAATTGCATCTTTTACTTCAAAGAGTTAAGACTAAGTAGGTTCTCTAAGGTAGTAAGACGTTCATAGATTTTCTGCTGGAGTCTCGTTATTTCTATATACCCAGATTGCTACAATTATGGTTTGGCCACTTTTCCAATGTCTTTACCTTCCTTATTTTCAGTCTTCTGATAATGTGTACTACCCATTCCAAGCAATGGGATTTAAAAACTTTCACTACATTTGTGTTTCCTTGCTTTATTTAGAATGTCTTTGTTGCTTTTTAATCTTATTTCTTTTTATTGGATGGTGATATCAGGTCCCAGGATTATTCTCATTATTTTTTTCTAAAATTCTTTTTTTTATAAGTGGGTGTATCAGTGTCTTGTATTATTTGTATTTCTATCTATTTGCTTACTTCTCTGTTTTAAATCATTTTTATGTTTCTTCCAAAGGCTTGGTTTCTCCCTACAATTTGTTAACGACTTCTAGGTAGACAATCTCAGGCAGTGAAATATCGTGGAATTTTTAAATTTGAAGTTGTCCTTAGATACTACTCTGTGTTTCTTTTTTTTTTACTTATCTCCATGTAATTTATTTTCTTTTTGTTTATTTGTTTCTTGGTTTCAGCTTCTAGTTCCTAATTGCTTTGGTCTTATTAGTTTTTGTTTTCCCATGACTACCAACTCTTCTGCGTGTATAATTATATAACTGCTATAGAGTAATGCCACATATTTTCATAATGTTGGATCCTAACTCACCTAAGCTTCTCGATTTAGCCCTTGAAAATATATTTAAAATGCAAAAGAAAAACAAAGAAGCTCCAATAGATGGGGCTAGCCCGAATAACAAGCAATAATTATAGATCAACAGGTAACCAGAAACATCATTTAAAATATGGCGAGATAGCTGGCAGTGAATGTCACAAATTCGACTACAGCCGTAAGATTAGACAATAATAGGCTTACGGCGTAATAAAAGAAGAAGGAGAAGGATGGTAACATTACTTAATTTTATAGATTTCAAGAATGTGTACGATAGGTGATGCTGAGATGTACAAGGCATTAAGATACCTAGATACATTAGACAAATTGTGTAGAAAACTGGATTAAAACCAAAATAAACAGCATCAAGATAGGTACAACAGAGACGAAATGACTTTTGAAGATGTTGTCGCGTAGCAAGAAAATAGACAGAATAAGTAATTTGGAAATAAGACACAATATTATAGCGATACCAAATAAAAGGATAAAAAACAAAGTCAAAGGATGAACTCCACAGGGTTGATAGACGGAAAATGGAACGAGCTAAAATTGATATTGCAGAAATCTGAAGAAAATGTCAAAAGAACAACGTACAGCAAAGATACCCTCAGAATATAAGAAGACAGTACCAGTAGACAAACTCCCAGTAGCCTGAATATAGTCTAATAAAAACAAAAATTTAAGAAAACTGGATTATAGAGAAGAAAGTTGAAGATATAAATGCAAAAAGGAAACAGAAATGCAGAATAAATACAAAATATAACCCAACATATAATTTAACCAAAATGGTCAGAAATAAAATGGGTAACACAAAACATGAAAAGGGTTAAACTCCAGGCTCCTATAATATTTATACAAAGATTAAAAAACTTATTTAAGAGGAAAATTTATACTTGTATATATCTATAAAAATATAAATTATTAGTTTCATCGTTTTAATGCAGAAGTTTTGAGATTAGCAAAAACATATATTTTTGAATTATTGGCTATGAGAAAGCTTATACCGTATGATGTATGATATGGAAGCATGGACGTTCAAAATTAGTTCAATATGAAGACTGTTACCCACTGAGATGTGGGTATTGCACCACACGCTGCAAGTTCTTATGGATGAACCACTTCAGACACGAAGTAGTTCTAAAGTGAGTAGTTCTAAGAATGGACATGGACCGAACATTTTAGGAATATGTAGTAAAAAAGCAAGAACCAGCTTATCTTTGGCATGTCCTTGGGCACGAGATAGTTAACTTTCTGCAGCTGATTACGGAACGAAAGATTACCAATAAGAAAGGCCCAAGAGTTTGCAGAAGAAGTTACCTGAAAGAAGAAGTAAGATAGAGAAGGTTTAGTGAGGAAGGTTAACAGCTGTAATATCATCGAATATTTATATAAATCCTTAAATCACCACAACAATCTGAATAACAAAAAGAAAAGAAAAACTAGAATGTCTAAAAATGTTGGTGAAATAAAAATATGTACCCAGATAAATAAAAATAAGGCTTTATGGAAGAAAAAAAAAACGCAGACAGAAAGTAAAAAAGAAAAACAAAAGACGAAAGCTCCTGTAAAGTTCAAGCAATACAAATTTCGTAAAAGAGCAAAATGTGTTGAAAAGAAGAAGAAGCACACAATGATAAAATAGTCGTAAATAGATGAAAAAGAAAAGAAAAAAAGATAACCAAGGAAAAGGTAGTTTACAAGAGTTATAATATGAGGATCTACCACCTAATACATATTATTACAAAATTATGAAACAGAAACAGTAGATATAATGAAACTATACTAAATTTACAATCAAGACACAGTAGAAATAGACAAACCAAGACACGTTAAATGCTACTAGGAGCACTCCCGAATCATAATTTACAATGTGTAAACTTTGGAAATCATGATTTGAAAGTTAAAATGTATATACATTGTAAATTATGATTCGGGAGTGCTCCTAAGTAGCATTTAACGTGTCTTGGTTTGTTTATTTCTACTGGATCTTGACTGTAAATTTAGATAGAATAATATTAATATGTATTTTCATCAAGATATCAAATCCATATTTTTTAAAATTTGTATCACTTTTTTTAACAGAAAAGGAATCAGGAATAGCTAAACTGTGAACGTGAAACATAGTCGGTAAAAATAGATCAAATAATAAGAATAATACTAGGAATGAATCTAGGGAATCACGCCAGAGCTCAATCCTTTTGATACCGTTGCGTTGGTATCTGGGATGAGTCAATTTTCCCCTTAGAGGGAGTGTGAGCCGTACGGCTAAATCTGGGAATGAATCTTACAATGACAAACAAAATCGCAAAGATGTTGCCAAAATAATATGCATTGAAGGTTAAATAGTATTGGAAGTGCTAAAAAGCTGGCTAGTAAAAAAAGAAGAGGAAAACACAAGAACACGTTTAAAAAAGGAGGCACCTAAAAATTTTAAACAGAAAGGAGTCCTTTGGAGATAAGTAAAATAGGACGCATACGAACGAAAGAAAGGGAAGAGAAAGACAAAAGAACACAGACAGATGAAGAAAAAGAAGAGGAAGGCAAAAAGAACACATTTAAAAGTGCACTTAAAAATTTTAAACAGAAAAGATTCCTTTGGAGACAAGTAAAATATACGTTATGTATTGAAAATGATACATAAGAAAGAAATAAAGGAAAGAGGAAGACAGAGGAAAACAAAGAGTGAAAGACAAAAAGAACACGTTAAAAGAAGGGCACCTACAAATTTTAAACAGAAAGGGCTCCTTTGGAGACAAGTAAAATAGACGCTATGGACTGAAAATGATGCATCCTAACTAAAGAAAGGAGGAAGACAAAAGAATACAGACAGAGGAAGATAAAGAAGGGGAAGGCAAAAAGAACACGTTTAAAAAAAGAGGCATCTACAAATTTTAAACAGAAAGAACTTCTTTGGAGACAAGTAAAATAGACGCTATGGACTGAAAATTATGCATTCGAACGAAAGAAAGGGAAGAGGAAGACAAAAGAACACAGACAGGTGAAGACAAAGAAGAGAAAAGCAAAAAAAACGCGTTTAAAAAAGGGTACCTAAAAATTTTAAACCGAAGGGATTCCTTTAGAGACAAATAAAATATACATTATGGACTGAAAATGATGCACACGAACGAAAGAATGGGAAGAGGAAGCACACACATAGAGGAAGATAAAAAGAACACGTTAAAAAAAAGTGAACCTAAAAATTTTAAACTGAAAGTACACTCCTTTGAAGACAAGTAAAATAGAAGCTCTGGGCTTAAAATGATGCATACTAACGAAAGAAGGGGAAGAGGAAGATAAAGGAACACAGACAGAGGAAGACAAAAGAACACGTTTAAAAAAAAAAGAGCACCTAAAAAAATTTTAAACAAAAACAATTACTTTGGAGTCAAATAGACGTTATGGACTGAAAACGATGCAAACGAACTAAAGAAAGTTAAATCAGTAAAGTGAATAATAATAATGATCAGACAAAAGTAATATACAAAATATATAAACAAAATTGGAAATACATTATGGTGCTTTTGAAACTTACATTTTCAAAATGATTTTCGAGATGGTTCAGTAACAAGTAACAAGAGCGAAAAACATCTTTCCGATGTCGACAATATAAGCCATATAGCGCGAAAATACAAAAAGAAAGGTCCGTTTTGAAATTATCATGGGATAAAGAACGCTGTGACAGATGTAAGCTAACAAAGGACAAAAAGCCATCACCTAATTTCATGTAGGTACCATTTATACTAATACCAATGAAAGACTAATTTACAATAATATAAGAAATTGTTACTATATTATCAAGTTTCATCAGAAAAACTCATGGAACTTTGTCAATAAGATATACATTTTGGAAAATTAACAAATTTGTATTAAAAATTCTATAAAATTAAACAAAAATTAAAGAAGGTTAAAAACTTACAAATCCATATCCTCTACTTTTTCCAGTTTGTCTATCAGTAATAACCACAGCCTCTTCAATTTCCCCGTAAACAGCAAAATGATCTCTAAGTGATTTATCGCTAGTGTGGTAGGGTAGTCCTCCAACGAAAAGTTTGGTCCACGTCGTGTCTTTGTTTTGAACACCGTTGCCGTTAAGGGTGCCAGTGGCTCCTAGCACCCCTAGGCCTCCTAGGCCCCCGACCAGGCCATCAGTCTCCGTGGAGGCTGTTATTCCTGTACCTGGCATTAACATCTTGGGAGTTTGTTCTTCAGAGGGATCTGACAGAGTAACGCGCGGCTCCTCGGCAACACGCGCGGAGTTGTGGATATCAGGCCTCGACGTCGGTCTGGTGGGTCTAGTCAAGGGGTTGAAAATGTTGTTTATGTATTCCTTGGTGAAGGTGCTCTTACGATCTCGCATATGTAAGCCGGTGTGGACATAAAAAATCGCCGACACGTGGTGTTTCCTGCACACGAACTAAAACCACTCTACTCTATTACTAATTTTAGATTTGCTGTAGCGGCGACAGAATAGAACCGAAATAAAAGCACAAGGGATAGGGACAGAACAAACTTCGCGCGCGCTAGCCGAATGAACTACCGTGTGTGTGTGTGTGGACTGTTGCGTACAGCGCCTCGCCACTGTATGCGACTGTCAAAGCTTGGCTTAGTACGTAATGCGCCCCCTGGATTGAGTTAATCGGGGGATTTTTTTCATTCGGACGTTTTCGTTGTACTTGGGGTCTATCAGTTCTAATTCGCCGCGATTGCAAAAAATCATATACCAGGCGGCACAAAAATTAAATCTACATTGTACATAAATACAGCTAGGAAATAATTTTTTTCTTTATAATAATAATTAAATATTAAAATCAATTTGGATTGACGAACATATTTATACAGTGGTGGACAAAAAACTGAAAAAAATAATATTTTTGGTTATTAACCTACAATTTTTAAATATCATTATCATTCAGCCTTAAACGTCCACTACTGAAAGTAGAAGCCCGTATTCTATTTCCAAACTCATCTATGAGTCTCTATTATCAAATTGATAAATATGTGCTTTAGGTGGTCCAAATTTTCAGACAAATATGCATTCGCGGGAACAATAAACGAATAGTCAATAACATTTTTTTATGTTTATTAATTGTTTAAATAAAATAAAACGATTTTAATGGAAAATGCTTAAATTCTCTTGTTTTTTACAATGTAGAAACTTGAAAATTTTACGGATTGTAGCTAATAATATGAACTATACATAATTTCACTTTTTACGTTAATTGTTTACGTTATGCTTCATAAATAAACAATAAACTTTCGAACTTTAAACGATCATTATATTTGTTTATATATAAATTGGCGTTTATTCGTGTCAAATTTCAATACGATACGAAACAAAACTTCAACCAAAACTCGAATTCAAAAAATTCGTGTTTTTATCGTAGTCTTAGAAAAACCACCGGTAGAGACGTTTTGTGCTACAATTAAGATTAGAATTCGTTTTGTCGTTATAATTAATTAAACGCTTTTCTTTAGTTCAATCGTTTGGGTCAAATCTTTGAACGTTAATTTGACTGCCTTTTCTTCAATGCAAATGACTAAAAATTTGGAGACATATGTATTCGCGGGAACAATACACGAATAGTCAATAAAAAATTTTTTTGTTTATTAATTGTTTAAATAAAAAAACGATTTTAACGGAAAATATTTCTCTTGTTTTTTACAATGAAAAAACTTGAAACTTTTACAGATTGTAACTAATTATATGAACTATACATAATTTCACTTTTTACGTTAATTGTTTACGTTATCCTTCATAAATAAACAATAAAATTTCAAATTTTTTGCTGATTCCGACTACTTTTCATGTTTGTACATCATATCTTTTATACATATTTTAATAAACATGACGATATATTTTAATGTTTGAAAAGTGTAAGACTAAAAAGTAAAAAATAAAAAAATATGAAAAAAATATTTTTAAGAAACGCTTTTCTTTAGTTACGAGTGACTAAAATTAAACATATAAAAAATCAACTAAAAAGCAAATAATAAAAAAAATTGAAAAAATTTAACACATTCGTTAAAGAAAAACGTGGTGCGAAAACCGTTTATTCGATGAAGACGCGCCATGCTTTTCTTTGACGAATGTGTTAGGTTTTTTCAATTTTTTTTATTTTTTGCTTTTTGGTTGATTTTTTTATAATATCTATGTTTAATTTTAGTCACTCATAACTAAAGAAAAGCGTTTCTTAAAAATGTTTTTTTCATATTTTTTATTTTCGTTGAAGTATCTGTGATTTTTGATTTTGTTATATCTGATATTAAATATGTCCCATTTTCGTTTATTCTTAAAAATGTGGTTTCCGTGTTCTTAAAATCATCTTTCTTTTGTTCTGCTCTCTTACTTCAGAAGGTATTTTGAAAGTCGACTTAATGTTTCATCTTTTTCATTTTTTTTTTAAATCAAAATGGGCTTTAGGTATTCGTCTTTTCAGGTGTTTTTATGATTTGGAACCGTTCGTTGTCAACTGATAGTATGATATTGACTCTAACTAACATGGTGTTACTTATCATCATCAATTGGTTCTACAACCTGTGGTGAGTCTTGGCCTGCTCTACAATCAGCTTCCATTCCTTCCTATCCTTTGGATGGGTTTTCAATTTCGTACTTCTAACACTCGTAAGTCGTCTTTCACCTGGTTCTTAAATCGTACTCTAGGCCTGCCCCTTTTCCTCACTCCATCCGGTCTTTGGTTATAAGTGTGTTTTGACGGCTTCATCTCGTTCATTATCTCTAAGTGGCCCAGCCACCGCAGCCTGTTAATTTTGATGGAACTACCAATACTAGTTTCACAAGGTTTCACTATAAAGGCGGCAAAGCTCAAAATTATAGCGTCTACGCCATAATTAGTTCTTGAACACGTCTTTACAAATATGTCTGAGGTTATACTACCGGTAATAAAATGGTTAACAAAGCTCCTTTTTATTGATCAGTTGATCATTAAAAAATCAATTTCGTTCTTCATCTGGGTTTTCTAACGTCCATATTTTGTCCTTTGTTTTTTCAGGAAGCTGTTCATTTGGTAAATATTCTTTTACACAGTAGCTCAATAGTTTTTTCCTTCACTTCTAAAGCTATACGGTCTTGCTTCTATTGGGTCTTCCTTTATTTTTATTTTGGCGCTGAATCCTGCACATACCTACTAAGCAAAGACCAGGAAAATAAATATTCGAATACGAGTACTGATTGCAGATACAATCTATTTGTAAAACTCTTTACTTCATTTTCTTTGTATTGCGTTCTTCTTCTTCTTCTTTTTCTTTTTTCCTCAGCTCTGCCTTTTTCAGGAGTTGCTGTTTCTGAATTTTCCTTGTCACTCATTTCTGTCTATGGTGTCTTTTTATTTAAACCTTTCTCCCTCAAGTCCTCTGCCACACATTCCTTTTTCTCGGTGACCAAACCATTGCAGTCTTTGTTCTTAATCCTTTAGACTTTAGTCACTTTCCTCAATCACGTCTTTCCCGATTATGTCCTTTCTAGTCTTACCCAACATCTACCGTAACATTTTGATTTCAGCTAACTTCATCTTATTTTCCTAAATCTTCTTTATAGGCGACACTTCATCACTGTACACTAACACAGGCCTCACCACACTCTTGTATATCTTTCCTTTCAGTAGTTCCCCAATTTTTCGAAACCTGTGAGCAATTTATCAATCTAGTATCCCATTTTCCGTTATGTAGAAGCCAAGGTGTTTAAATTCGGCTACTCGTCTTAGGACAATACAGCTCATAGGACAAACGATTCCATTCTAAACCAACTCAATATTAAAAAGAGGCTGCCCACAATATGTCTGCAACGAATTCTGCAATTCTTTGGTCACGTGGTTCGCAGAGGTGACGACAGATTGGAGAGATTAATTGTTTCTGGAAACGTTCCGGGGAGAAGATCAAGAGGACGATCACCAACTAGATGGTCTGACCAAATAAAGCATTCAGCTGGAAACTCATTCTGCGAAGCTCTTTGAGCAGCTGAAGATAGAGACCAATGGAGAAACATTGTTAGGAATATTGGAAGAAATCACGATCCTCAGTAATGGGGAAACGACAAGAGAGAGAGAGACTCGTCTTTGTTTTTCTCCAAGCAATTCTATGTCAATTTTTTGTCTAAAAAATCCTCAGAAGAATCTTTGGACCGTATCACGACCATAATAGCAACCAATACCGAATGAGAACAAATGCTGAGGTCAAGCAGATATATAGGGCGAGCGACGGAGTCTAAGAAATTAAATCTCAGCGTCTAAGACGTCCATGTCCATAGACTCCCTAATAACCGCCTTGCCAAGCTGATCTGGGAGGAAGCCCTCGCAGGAAGAAGGCCCCTAGAACGCCCACGAATGCAATGGGGAGACAATATATGGTCAGATTTAAGAAAAATGAGGCTACCCACTGACCCAACTATCATGGACGACCGTTCTAGATGGAAGCGAGTTGTGCAGTCAGGCAAGACCCACCCCGGGTTATAGTGCTACCAGAAGAAGAAGAAGAAGGATTCTATATCACCAATCTTTCCTGTTCCTTCCAAATACATATACTCTGTTTTCAACTCGTTGATCTTAGTCCTTTCTCTTCAATAGCCCTTCTTCTTCCTCAAGTTTCATCTTCTACCGAAGGTTAGAAATGATCATGGCTATACGGACCCTGTTGATTGCTGCTCTAAATAATAAAGGTTTTCAGCACAGATATTCTTCGTTTTCTCTCCCCAAATTTTCATTGTGTGTGATATTAACTTTATGTCACCATGCGTTGGGCATTGTTTCTTCCCCATATATCCTGCTCATTATTTGCTACAAAATATTAACCCCTTCGTCTCGTAGAGCCGTCGAAACCTCCACAGTTATTCTATCAGGTTCTACTGCTTTATCATGCTCCGCGAAAACGTCATCTATCGTTATCTCTGGTATTACATTCTTTTTTGGGGTCCCGTATCATCTATCTCTTCTCTGCTGTTCTTCATTTAGCAAATTTCTAAAGTACTCATACCGTATTTGACTTATTTCAATATCGGATCTTAACATTCTTCCATCCACACTCTTAATATGCCGCAAGCGACTTTTTTCTTTACTTGTTCCTTGATTTAGAAATGCTGTATAACCTTTTCATTATATCGGGTGTTTCCAACTCTTATACAGCTGTGCAGACAATCTTTCTGTTGCACTTTATCATTCCACCATCAAGTTTCTTTGTCCCTAGAAGGTCCTTTACCAGATGTTTTCCTAGCACTTCCTCTCCCACTTGTACCACAACTTTGCTCTTGGCTTCCCACCAGCCATTTCTTCTTCTTCTTCTTATGCAATCCATTAATGGATGTTCGCGATTACGTTTGACCATTTTTCTCTATCCCTTGCAGTATGTATTAGGTCTCCTATGTTTCTTAGTCCTGTCCATTGTTTGACATTACGGAGCCATGACATTTTCTTCCTGCCCACTCCCCTTTCTCCTTCGATGTTTCCTTCAATTAAGGTTTGCAGAAACTGGTTTCTTTCGTTTCTAATTAGGTGCCCCAGGTATGCCGTTTGTCTATGTTTAATTGTGCATAGCAGTTGTCGTTCTGTACCAATTCTTCTCAGGATTTCTTCATTTGTTATTCGTGCGGTCCAGGGAACTTTAAGGATTCGTCGACAAGTTCACATCTCAAATGCATCTAGCTTATTCATTGTGTTTATTTTTAAAGTCCATCCTTCCATGCCATATAGGAGCACCGACCATATATATCATTTCATGAATCTTAGTCTTAGTTTCAGGTCAAAGTCAGAGTTCGTTAAGACCTTTCTGAATTTCATGGATGCACTTCTGGCCCTTTCTATCCGACATTTAATTTCCATATCCGACATCCAGTCTTCACATAGCCACGTTCCCAGTTACTTAAATTTTCTTACGCGCTCTACATCTTGGTTGTTATATGCTAGTTTTGCATTTTGATGTTGACATAATTGACGGCTGATTATAAGGAACTTCGGCTTTTTTATGTTGATGCTAAGTCCCATGTTCTCGCTATGTTCTCCAATTTTATTAAGAAGGTTTTGGAGGTCTTCTATATTGTGTGCTATTAAGACCGAGTCATCCGCATATCGTATATTATTGACCCAGCTACCATTTACTTTGAGCAAGCCGCTTTCGCATTCCTCAAGAGCTTCCTGGAAGATATCTTCTGAATATAAATTGAACAGTAGTGGGGAGAGAATGCATCCCTGTCTTACACCTCTGAGAATTTTTTGAGCTTTCATTGTTTCATTATCCACCTTGACGACAGCTGTTTGATTCCAGTAAAGAGCTTCTATGCAACGAATGTCTTTTTGATCTATGTCGAGTTGTTTTAGTATATGTACGAGTTTATGACGTTGTACTCGATCGAAGGCTTTCTCATAATCTATAAAGCACATCATTACATCTTTCCTTTGATCGTAGCAGTTCTGAGCTAGCACTTGGGTTGCAACTAGTGCTCCCCTGGTACCCAGGCCTTTTCAAAATCCAAATTGTGAGCAACCAATAACCTTATCGCATTTTGTGGAGATTCTGTAGTAAAGAACTTTAAGGAATATTTTTAAAAAATGGCTCATCAGACTTATCAGTCAGTGGTCTTGACACTTTATTGCGTTGTTCTTTTTTGGCAAATGGATAAAGGTAGATACAAGCCATTGGACAGGGAATTTTCCTTTTTTATAGATTTGATTGAAAAATTTTTGTAGTATTGTAATTCCCTCTTCATCTAATAATCTGAATAACTCAACAGGAATTTGATCAGGTCCGATTGCTTTCCCGTCTTTCGAGGTATTTATTGCTCTAGTAGTTTCTTCAATTGTGATCTCGGGACCAGATAGTTTGTTAATATCTATCACTTTTTCCTGAACGACTTCTTTCTCAGGTCTCTCGTATTCAAAGAGATTTTTGATGTATTGTTCCCATATGAGTTTCCTCTCTCTATGTCATATTGTGCCATTTTTCTTTATTCATTTTCTAAGTTAGAAAACTTCTTTTTTCTGTATATTCCAGCTACCTGCCTTAATTTCTTATGTAGATTGTGGTCATCATGTTGTTTTTGTAGTTGTTCCATTTCCTCACACTGTTTCTTTAGCCACTTATTTTTTGCCGTTCTTATCTCCCTTCTACTAGTCATTTACCGTATCTTTTTCCTCAAAACTCTTCCAGAGGTGTATCCTTCTAAAAGACTTTTGTCAAATCCCCATCCTTTAACTTCCACCACTTTAGTTTCTGATGTCCTACAAGAAACCTACAAATGGATCGAAAAAGTTTGGCCAGAAGAACAGCTTTAGAATTATATTTTTAAATCTATTTGTTTAACCATGTAGTTTAACGTTTTGTCAAACAAAAATAATTTAACTGAATTGTTTATTTTTAATTTGTATAAAATGCAATTCTATTTTCAATATTTACTATACATATTTTGCTATTCACGAACAGAATGGAGAAATATTATCCAGAATTTAGAAGCCGTAGGCCTATAAGGCCTGTTAGCGCTGTTATATATATATTTTGCTATTCAACCTCTGTTATTTTCAATATTCGAAACTGTGCCTTGTCTTCTAACGAGTGTTGCTTCTCATATCAATATGTGAGGTGAATTCATTTAAAAATTATATTATATTAAATTATATAAATAAAATAAAAAAATTGTTACTTGAATGAGAGAATCATGTTTTAAATTTTGACAAGTAGCTGTATCAGTAAAAAACGTAAAAACTGTTGCTATTTACCCTAAACTTACAGTAGCGCAAGGTCAAACAGTTAATCAATATTATTATTTAGAGCTTTTCTGAAGATTCCGAGAAATAGTTCGCAGAAATAATCCTAGAATGAGGAAACAGAATTCCTGGATCCTCCAACATACATCTTTTCAATGACTATTTGGCAAAAGCCAGGTTACAGTCATAGAGCATCCGGGCTATTCATCAGATTTAGCACCCTGTGTTTCTACTTGTTCCTAAAAATGAAATCCTGCTTAAAAGAATTCATCACGAGCCATACGAGAACGTAAAACAAAATCTTCGGCGCACCCTTTTAACACTCTGCAAGAACATGACTGCTTCGTTCGCACTGTATAAGCTTTGCATGAAGGAATGTAGGGATGCCAAAAGAGGAAAAAGTATGAAATTATTGAAGGAAAAAATGAAAAATTGTAAAAATGACTGAAAGTAAAATATTAAACCAGTAGTCTTTGAACTTCATTGCTAGACATCGTAATTCTAAGTTACTTCTTGCGGGATCCGGACAAAAAATCCCCAGACAAAAAATCACCGGACAAATAATCCCTGGACAAAAAATCCCCACAAAAAACCCCTGACAAATAATCCCCACAAATTTTTTTGGACAAAATATCCCCACAAAAAATCCCGGACAAAAAATCCCCAAGAAATATTTGCAGCCGAATAGTTCTCTAAAAGTTTTCTCGAAATTTTAACAAAATTTCGAATTCCAATTCCATGCTGAAAACTTCAAAATTTACATGACAAAAAAATGTGAGTTTATCCAAAAATCGTGGAAGATATGGGGAATGAGCTAAGGCTGTGGGGATCATGCTGTAATTAGTCGCTTAAATCTTTTGCTCACTCTGCTTTGCATAACTCTGTTCAAAACATTGCCTATTATCTGTGTGCATCCATGCAAAAATTTTGCCCTATTACGAATGTTTAGCTTTGTTATGAAAATGCAGAATACAAGTCTTTGACATATCTTTTGAAATATTTTGAAGCAGGTTTTTGAAATATTGTTTGCATTGAATTGAAACTGATGATTAAATATTTTTCGGTATTACTAAACATATTACTACCACACGTCGAACAAATAGTTGGTGACTACCAATGCGATTTTAGGCCTGGAAGATCGATCGTTGATCATATATTTACCATTAGACAAATGCTTGAAAGGATTGGGAGTATAATCAAGACGTGCACCAGATCTTTATAGATTCCAAACAGGCTTATGATTCAATTAATCGTCCAACACTATATGGAATACTGTTTTTACGTAGGCCCAGTTCGACCCAAATGGCTGAGCTAGGCGTACCCAAGAAACTAACTGCGGTAGCGCAAATGTATGTAAGCATTTCCTTTGCAGAAGTTATAATAGGGGGGAAATATCAGACGCTTTCTGCGTAAATTCTGGACTGAGACAGGGAGATCCGTTGTCCCCATTGTTGTTTAACCTGGGGACAACGCAGACATAGCTGCTCGGGGATAGGCCAGATGAGAGAAGGTCTGTAGGACCGCCTAGAAAAAGTTAGAAAGATGCATTCAGAGAAGATCTGGAGATCTGGATCTTGCCCAAGTTAACTAAATGAGATATTTTAGGAAAGTGAAAGACATTATAAGACTCGATAGATAGATAGCGAAATGAAGAGACCTCACAATGGAAACAACATGTAAAAAAATGGATGAAATTTAACAAACTAAATAAATAATAAGTACATTACATATCCAAAGAAAGAAAAATTAGGGCGCCCTTGAAAATACGAGTATGAGATATATTATGAGATATTTAAAATGAAACCAACAAAAAATTATTTTTAAACTATTCACAGAAATCAAAATGACCTATTTCCAGTTTACGTTTAAAACAATTTCTAATTTTCTTTATTTAAATTAAAAACCAGGAACCTATTCTCATG
Source organism: Diabrotica virgifera virgifera (assembly GCF_917563875.1). NCBI lineage: Eukaryota > Metazoa > Arthropoda > Insecta > Coleoptera > Chrysomelidae > Diabrotica > Diabrotica virgifera. The sequence continues at coordinate 40,506,657 of NC_065452.1, read as the reverse complement.
TTACTTAAATACTCTACTAATAAAAAAATACAATCGGAACAGTGGAACAGCTGATAGGAGTATATGCCCCTGCCATCTCCGGTTAGAGTAAATTTATTCGTTCATTCAACTTCGCGAGTGCGACAATAAATAGGCAATGGTTTACCCTGCACACCTGGCCATGTGGAAGGAGGGCACCCTCCCTAGAAAATCGCACCCCTATTATCTAAAATTTGATTAGGCAACATGCCACCGTCGTACCACAGTGTCTGGACGGGTATCAGACGGGGACCACTACGGATTAAACTTCTTCATAAATGAACATTTTTGTTAGTTTTTACTTGATTTAAGATACTATATTTATTAACAATTATTATTTAACAATTTTTTCATTGTACCTATTTTAATTAAAAAGAAAGGAAAATGCGTAATATTACTATTTCTTTCAAATATGCTGGTATAGTTGTTCCATTTTATTTTTACACAAACGTCATGATTCATTTTCAAACAAGTTAAATAAAAACATTAATTGAAACGTACGCCGATCTGTAATATCATTGATACGTAGTGTCAATGTAATAATTAGGAAATGGCTATTATCGGTGGACGTATTTTATAAAGTTATATTGTACATTTATATTTTACTATGTTATAATATTATATTGTTATATAATTTTATGGGAAGAGTTTAGAAAATTAATTTATGTCAAAGACCACGAGATCGTAGATTTTTATCGCCCTGTATATGGCCAAAATTTATAAATAATATATTTAGTCGTAAGGAGTGTTTCGTGGAAAGTGAAAAACGATTAGTGGTTCAGATTCTACGAACGGACTTAACAATTCAAAACAATGGAACTAATTTACGATCAGAAAACAATTTTTTTATTATTAGAAAGTTAAGACGGTAATAAACAAAATTGTTTAGTTTTAGAATATAGGGTTTTTTCTAGAATGTAAGACAAAAATTAATTTTGGTATCTCCTGGAATTTTACAAGACGGAAAATTTGTATACACCACTATTTGTTTTTAAGAAAGGAAGGTAGGGATAGATAGGATGTTTGCGATTGGCGAGAAGATATGGATGGAGGGAGAACAGAGTGTTTGAGTCTCAGATTGATAAAGGAAAAAGATTTACTGTGTAATTAAGATCTGAAGAGAGCACTCCAGTTCAGAAAGTAGTGATTTTGTGTGGAGTGGTTAAGTTGGTGGCCGTATAAGCAGATTTCTGTTGAGACGAAATCGTGATCGAGTCGAGAAGTAAAATCTCCTCGTGTCCGAATAGATTCCAGTTTCTGTCTGGAACGAGTAGTCGGTTTTTATCAATTTTGCACAAGATATTGAGCTGAGAAAAAAATCTTGGAAGGATAAACATTGATATTATTTGTATCGAGTCAGAGACTAAATTGAGGAGAGATTTCGAGCGAGTGCTGTTTGTTGGTGAAGCAGCTGGAAGAGAAGGAGCGTCGCAGAATCCGAAGGAGCACGTGTGGGAGAACCGAGGACAACACAATCCATGACAAGAAGTATAGAAGAGAAAAAAGTTTAGTCAGATTATTTGTAAAAAGGAGAGAGTTGTTTTATATTACATACCATATTTGTTTTAATTTAACAATTTTACAGCATAATTCATTCATTCATAAATCCATCGAAGATATAAGTAATCTATTTAAAAAAAGATGAAAATTAAAATTTGTTTTATTTTTATAATAATAAGAACAGTCTACCAAATCTTTTAAACGAAAATTTGTTAAAAAAACGAGATAGTAGAATTAAAGATTAATTTATTAGATAAGAAATTTTTACAACAAAATTGAGTTTTAGCATACATTTGGAATCGTATATTTATGATATAGCATATAAATAAATAATATTTGTAGAATTTACATGATTTTGAGTACATTTATTTTCCTTGTTTTGTTCCTGGATGAAGTGAGCAACGAGAAATACTAGAAGCCACAAACTAAAGGTAATACTTTAAATTCAATTAGCCCTGAGAATAAATTTTATTGGAAAGTTTTAATAAATTTTGATTTTGTTTCCATGAGATAGTAATTAAAATAATTAATTAATTAATCGAATTAATAAGATTCTCATCACTCTCTTAACAGAGAGAAAATAGAGAGCATAATAATATTTAACACACTATAACTTTATAAAATAAACACAATATCAATTATAAATTCCAATATACACAACCAAGACGCTAATGTCACTGTCACTGAAAATGATAAACGTTAAAATTCATAGTGAACAAAGTATCAAAGACATACCGTATTGTTTATCTTTGTTTACCTTATTGAGGCTTATTTTTAAGAACAAGTGGCATAATTTTGTGATACTAGTTTGTGTACAACTCAATCTTGTTGTAAAAATTTCTTATCTAATAAATTAATCTGATTGAGGGTGTGGATAACTACAAATACTTAGGAACATGGATAACATCAAATGTAGACCAAACCAAAGAAATTAAGTATACCTGCTATTAAGCAAACCTGTATACTGTATTGAAATAGCACGTGCATCATTCATTAAACTTACAAAGTTTCTTTGTTGTCGGGATATAAGGTTAGAACTACGCCTAAGGATGCTTCGGTGTTACGTGTTCTCTACTCTTCTTTATGGCTTGGAAACGTGGACGTTGAAACAAGTCCATTTGAATAAGTTGGCCGCCTTTGAATTTTGGTGTTAGAGAAGAATCCTACGAATATCATGGATTCAAAGAATGTCGAACGTGGAAGTAACTAGAAGGATAGGAAATCAACCGGAAATAATACTAACTATCAAAAGACGAAAACTTGAGTATTTGGGACATGTGATGAGAGGGCAAAAATACTCATTATTACAACTCATTATGCAAGGCAAAATCCGAGGAAAGCGAAATGTGGGAAGACGAAGAACATCCTGGCTTCAGAACTTACGGGAATGGTTCGAATGCAGTAGTGCAGAGCTATTTAGAGCGGCAGTCAACAGGGTCCGCATTGCCATGATGATTTCCAACCTTCGATAGAAGATGGAACTTAAGAAGAAGAAGAAGTTTGTGTGAGTAAAAAAGAGACCTAGTATAAAAAGTAATTCGTGAATAATTGCATACATGGGAAAAGACAGAGTGGAAGAACTACAAAATTGCATCCTGTATACTTAATTGACGTGTATATAAACATATTTAAATGTAGTGGATTCACTGATGGAAAATGTTTTGTTAATTTTTGAGGTGTTAATCAGTTCTTTGATTATTTCATGTATATTGGGAGATGCCTGCAAAGGTTTCGTTTAAATCAAATTTGATGTTCTTGATACATCTTGTTTCATGAAGAAATTCACACAGATCAACGACTTTTCGTACCAACATTAACACATTCAAGCAGCTGCTAACGTCCTCATAACAAGATTCATATGGCGATCAAAATCATCATAACACAATCATATGGCGACAAGAAAATCATCACATTCAGTGATGATTACATTCAGCCAGAAGAACTTAAGAGGAAAAATGAAGCTTAAAAAATGGTCACAATTGAGAAACAATCAGAAAAGCCACAGAATATCGTTGAAATAGATCAAAATTACAAAAACCTGAATTAGAAGCATTTTTTCTTCTTCCGCAGATATCCCTGTTTCTTCTTCTTTAACTTCCGTCTTTCAATCGGAGGTTTGACGTCATAATCACTCCCTTTACTCTGCCTATCGCTGCGCTAAGAGCTCTATTGAACTGTATTTAAACTTGTACGCAGTACCTACCTTAAATTTTTTAACCATGACACTCGCCTTCTTCCTATGCTCCTTCCTTCCCTTATCTTTCCCTGTTTTATCAATCTTTTGCATTTCATATCACTGTCCCTTCATTACGTGCCCCAGATATTGTAATTTTCATATTTTTATTGTATTTATTTTTCGCATACTTTGACCATTTCTCGCAATACTTCGGTGTTCGCTTTCTTCTGTGTCCATGCTATTCCAAGCATCCTTTTGTAACACCATATGAGCTTATTTATGTGTTCTTGCGTCAGTGTCTAGCTTTCAAGTCCATATTAAGTATGGACAACACGTCATCTCAAAGCTCTTACTCTCAGTTCTAGTCTAAGGTAGTTATTGCAGATATTTTTTTTATTTTTACAAACGCATTTCTTGCTATTTTTATCCTTTCTCTTATTTCTCTTTTGATTATTTTTTTTTCTGAAATCTAAGCAGACATCTCGGCAACATGCAAACCTCTTAAAGCAATCGTATTAACCCTAAGAAATCTAAAAACCACATCCTTTAGAAATACAAGAAGTTTACAGTATTTTTTTAGCACATGTGATCTAAAATATGTACGTGGCATAGACTAACCCATGAATATCCGCTCAACTAGAATCTAAGTATCCGAAACAAGAAAATCACCTCAGCAAATTACACGATCTACAATCCTGTCAATAATCAGCAACCAAGTAACATTACAACGCAGGATTAATCAGGGAGGCAGTAAAAATCGAAGCCTTTCTTCTTCATGTGCATCTCCTCTAAGAAGGTCGGCAATCATCATGGCAATTCGCACTTTCGATACCACTGTTCTAAAGAGATAATCAGAAGTGCACTTAAACCAAGCTCTCAAATTGTTTAACCAGGAAATTCGTCTTTTTCTACGACTCCTTCTACCCTGTATTCTTCCTTGTATTATTAATTGCAACAAGTTATAACGCTCATTCCTCATGGCATGTCCCAGATATTGCAGTTTTCTATTTTTAATTATATTCAAAACCTCTCTTTCTTTTCCCATTCTTCTCAACACCTCGACATTCGTGACTCTATCCACCCAACTTTCTCTTAATATCCGTCTGTAAGCCCATAACTCAAAGGCTTATTATCTGTCCGAAACATCTTTCTTTAATGTCCAAGCTTCCAACCCATACATTAATACGAAGAACACGTATCATCTCAGAAGTCTTATCTTAAAATAAAATTGTAATATCCCTGCTACAAAATACTTTTTTCAGTTTGGTGAAAGCATTTCTTGCCTGTCCTATTCTTGCTTTAATGTCTTTTTTCATTAATTATTGTACCCAGATATTTATATTTTTCCAGTTTTTTAATTTATTCTCCATGTATAGTTATGCTTTCTTGGCTCTGTTGGGCTTTTGCTATTACCATAAATGGTGTCTTTTTTGTGTTTAGGGACAGTGCGGTTTCTTCGCTGACTTCTACCACGGCGGATTAAACAGAAAATATTATACTCTAAATGTACATAATATTTGGTTTTAAGTCTTTATTTAGTATTGTCTCGTATTTTTACTTCTATATTTTCTTCTGTATCAATACTTCTGATTTTTTCCAAATAGTGCTGTATAACCAAACCATTTCTCTAATTTTATTTGAAATTACCTGATCGAATTTCTTAATACATGCTTTTTCTTTTCTCTAGAGCATTGATTTCCATCTATATTTTTTGCTTTTTATATTTCTGTCTTATATATATTTACCTAGCTCCCAAATGTTTTGAGGGTAATCTTTTCTTCTTCTTTTAGTTCCCTCTGCTATCGGAGGTTGGCTATCATCACAGCTATCCGTACCTTATTGGCGGCGGCCCTGAAAAGATCTACTGAGCTGTAACTATATCGCTCTCTTAAGTTTCTCAGCCAACATACCAACACCAGAAGGAATCAGGCAGGGAGACAGTCTCAGTCCATTTTTATTCAATATGCTAATGGATAAAATAATAGAAGATGTGGAATCGCTATAACTAGGATACAGACTCGGCCACAGTAGAATCAGTGTAGTGCGCTATGCGGATGATGCAGCCCTGATTGCAGAGGACGAGGATGACCTACAAAGACAACTTTATCGATTCTATCAAGCATATCGACGACTCAACATGAACATATCCACGCAGAAAACGAAATGCATTACCATTGCGAAAGACCCAATTAGATGCAAGCTAGTGGTAGAGGGAAAACCAATAGAACAGCTAAACCAGTTCAAATATCTAGGTGTAGAGTTATCAAGTTATCGTGACCCAGCCAGAGACCTAAGAGGACAAATTAACAAGGCCGCTGTCTTGTCTGGATGTTTGAGAGATGTGGTCTGGAATAACCCATATATGAGAATGAACAGCAAAGTTAGAATTTATAAAACTTGCATCAGACCTGTTATGACTTATGGCATTGAATCAAGAGAATACACCAATAAAACCAAAAGCATGCTATGAACAGCCGAAATGAAGACACTAAGAGCAATAGCAGGGAAGACAAGAAGAGATAGAATACGAAACAACATCATCAGGGAACAATGTGGCGTGCAAGATGTAGTAAGATGGGGTAGGCAAAGACGAAGAGAATGGTTCAGTCATGTAAAAAGAATGGAGGAGCACAGACTACCAGGAATTGCTCTAGGAGGAAAACCAGCAGGAAAGCGTCCACCAGGGAGACCACCAAAAAGATGAAGAGATAGCTGGAAGTCTACCTCTCAAGGAATACTTCAACGTCGGAATTAACAGATCGACAGATCTACAACAAGTGTAAGAAGAGAAGAAGTTTCTCAGCCAGGAAATTCTTCTTCTACCTATGGATTTTTCCCTTAATTTTGCCCTGAATTATGACCCGTAATATCTCATATTTCTCACCTCTAGTAATGTGGCCCAAATATTCCAGCTTTCTTGTTTTGATGTTCTTTATCACCTCGCAATCTTTTTGTAGCTTTCTTAGCACCACTGCATTCGAAATTTGTTGGACCATGGTATTTTCAAAATCCTTCTATAGCACCAAATCTCCAATGCTTCTAACTTCTTCTTTCTTCTGTAATCTTTTGGTATGCCACAATTTTTCTTTGTCTATACCCTATGAGTTGTTGTACTCAGTCAATAGTATAGATCGCCTTCATTTGTAATCCTTTTCAGTTTGCTAACTTGTTCCTACATACTACCTAGCTAGCAATGAATCCACTTCTTCATTTGATCTTTCGTAATTCAATCGTGAACTTGTTTATACATAATTTTCTAGTGTAATCGAAGGCAGAGCTCATTGAAAGTCGAGGAGCAGCGAAAAAATTTAACATCTCTACTTAAAATTGCAAAGGGCGTTAAAGAAAAATAAAAGAAGAACTAAATGCTACAAATAGAAATGCAAGTACAGGGGAAAGGCAGTTCTCACATTACACGCGGGTGCATACATATTACTTGAACAAATAATACGGTACATATAATAATTTTAACCCTAACATACACACATTTAATTTTAGCGACTGTTTATTAATAACAGTTTATCTCAATTACATATAATCTTCTGGTAATTGCTGTCCATAATGTTTATCTCAATAACATGTAATCTTAGTAAAAATTACTTGATAATAGATTGAATTTGATTTATTCTCATGCGATTGCATTTTTTTGAGCACTGTGATTTTATTGCTCTATAATTGTTACCAACTTTGTTCTAAAAATATCGAATTTTTTCTCATTTTAAATTACTCATACTTTCACTCCTTTCTCCTCTATATTTTTGCCTTCGTAGGGATGAGAAGGCCTTTGATCGGGTAAAACATACTGAAATGATTGCTATTCTTCAGAAGGTGGGTATTGATGATAAAGACCTACGCATTATCAAAAATCTTTACTGGCATCAACGTACAAACATCAGGATTGACCGAGACACGTCTGAAGAACTTCAAATAAGAAGAGGAGTAAGGCAGGGCTGCATTTTGTCCCCCCTAATATTTAACATCTATTTTGAGTTTGTTTTCAATAAAGCAGTGGATAATGCTCAATGTGGTATGAAAATGAATGGCGTCAATATTAATAATTTGAGATACGCGGAGGTGTTAATTGCGAGCAATTATGAAGAACTTCAACATCTGATTAATAGGATAACCACAACGTGTGATGAATATGGCCTCAAGCTAAACGGATCTACGAAAAAAGGTCGCCAACAATTGGTCGAGCGAAAAAATGTCGCGCACATTTGAGCGCGTATCAAAAGGTCGCCGGCGAAAAAACAGCGCCGACGAAATAAGGTCGCGTGCAATTGATCGCGCGAAAAAAGATCGCGTCAGAAAATATTTTTTTGCTTTTAGCTTTTTTCGCGACACCAAGCTAAACACCGCAAAGACCAAGGTGGTAGTTGTCAGTAAGACGCCAATACAACCGGAAGTAATAATAGCTTATGGTGAACAATTAGAGAGAACTAAAAGTATCACCTACCTTGGTTGTAATCTAAATGAGAACTGGGACATGAGCAAAGAAATTAGAATACGTATAGAGAAGGCCAGAGCTGCATTCTTTAAGATAAAGAAACTTTTATGGGGAAACAACATTACTTTGAATCTTAAAATTAGATTAGTGAGATGTTATGTGTTCTCTACTCTTTTGTACGGTGTCGAAGGTTGGACTTTAACAGATACTCTTGTCAAGAAATTGGAAGCCTTTGAAATCTGGGTATACCGAAGAATCCTACGAATAAGTTGGGTGGATAGAGTTCGTAACGAAGTTGTTTTGCACCAGATGGGAAAAGTCACGGAAGTCGTCAGAACAGTTAAAAATCGAAAACTTGAATATTTTGGACATGTTATGCGACACCCAGAGAGATAAAATATACTCCATTTAATAATACAAGGCAAGGTAGAGGGAAGAAGTGGGCCAGGTCGAAGAAGAACGTCATGGCTTCAAAACCTGAGAGAATGGTATAACAGATCCTCTGCATCCCTTTTCCGAGCTGCCGTTAACAAAATTGCTATAGCCAATTTGATAGCCAACGTTCGATAATCGAGCACGGCACTTAAAGAAGAAGTAGGGATGTAGTGACGTCATATAATTGGTTTGACTATTTCTGTCCAAATATCTCTCTTCAGTACGTGTTGTTTTGCTTCGGAAAATGAGTAACCACTCATATCTTTTATTTGGTCCCACCACCGTTTTGGAGATCTTCCTATGGATTGTTTGCCCGCTACGTTGCCTTTAACTATCATTCGCTCCATGCCTTCTCTTCTTCTAGTTATATGTCCAAAATATATTAGTATATTTTGGTCGGTAGTTGTGGTGAGTTTACTTTTTATGTTAAGTTCTGCTAGTATTAAATTATTTGTGCGATGTTCGGTCCATGGTATACTCAAGATTCTACGGAAGGCCTACATTTCAAATGCTATTATACGCTTCGAATCGGATTTTTTATGAACCATGTTTCTGAAGCGTAGGTGGCGATAGGAACTATTAATTATTGAACAAGTCGTGATTTTGAGTTTTTTGTAGTGTCAGTGTTCTTTCATATTTTTGTGAGTTTGTTGCCGATCTGGCAATTGTGATTCGTAGACAGATCTCATTTTTGCACCCTCCCTGTTAGTATTGGTGACGACGGAGCCTAAGTAATTAAATTGTATGACCATTTTGTACCCTGCCATCTTTCTTATCTCTCTTGGTTGCTTCTGCTTCTATCGTTAATCATTACTTTGTGTACTTTTCTTATTACTTTTTTGTATATTTATTTTGAAACCATATTGCGTACTCACTGTGTCCAACTTATTCATAATTTGTTTCAGTTTTTCCCCCTACATTTGCTTTACCTTGCTATTTCTCAAAATGTTACATATTATACATCCATGCTAAAATCCAAATTTTCATTTTGAAGTTTTTTGAAACCACGTTATTAATTCTGATATTAGCGGTATTATTTACATACAGTTCTTATAAAAAATAGATTAGGTGTTCTAGCATACCTATATATTCCCATACTTGGGAATGATGGTAAATTACTTGTGGGATCTTCAACAAGAAATAAAATGCCGTACCGAACAAGCAAGACAACCTTTCATTCAGGGCCGTAAGTTCGATGTTAAGGCCCCGGGGCAAACGGGATCTGGGGGCCCCCTACCGGGGGGTCCCCATCTCTCATCTGAAAAACGTTTTACGAAGTTGATTAATTCGTTTTGAAGATCTTGTTCGTTTCCATTCAAAATAAAATCAGGTTGAACAATTCGGTACGTATCTAACACTGCTTTCATTCCTTGAAAGCGAGTGTCTAGCTGATGGCATAATGTGTCGATCATTGAGTAAAACACGGTTACTCTAAAGCATAACTTGGGCTCTTGAATTCATTCATCTTCGCACAGTTCATCGAAATGATTTTTCGTCTTCTGCATTATTTTTGAAGCGAACCCTACTGGTATTCCCCAATGTTAACACATATTTGAAACCTATTCAAAGAAGGTTTCAAATTGCCCTCTCATTTCAGTTGGTTTTGAGAGGTTCTGTTCAAGTAAAGTGTAAGCTGTTAAAAGGTCCAAAGATTCTGATTGCAGTGTTTTCGAGACTATGTTGACGATTTCAAGGATTTTATTTTGCACAACTAGTAACAAAATACATTTAAAGGATTCTAGTTTCTTTTTTAGTTGTGCTGCTTCGTCTCTTTCATTTCTTTTGTTACTTGTCAGAACTAGATTCGAAAGGTACTTCAAAACATCGCAAAATCTGTGTTTCAATGCATTGACTGCATCAAATCTTCTAGCCCCGCGTGTTTGATTGAGAGGTTTGAGAGTCACTTTCGAGGAACATCTTTCAGATTGGTATATAAACAATACTCTTCCTTGACAGTTGGAAAAATATGAAGGTTTATTTAGAGAAAATGCAGGAAGAGGTAAACCAGATTTCTAAGGAGATACAGAAAATAGAAAAGGTGGAAGAAAAATTCGAGAATGCGTTAAAATTCGATATGGAAAAAGTAGAAGAAGGAAAAGACCGTCGGAAAGTAATTGTACAGCTCTAATGAGAGCAGAATCCAATTTGGTGGGAATATTAGAAAACGACATCCGGTACCTTTTATTAAAATCTTAAAAAACAGATTCCAACATAAGCAGAACTTCGAAGACTGGAAAGAAATTATAAGTAGCCATCTAAAAGACGGAGCTGCTTTGTGGTTTGAAAGCAAAGAAACTGAGGTAACTTCATGGAGAGATTTTGACATAAATTTTTTTATAATGGTGCAGGTAAAACAGGTTAAAATCGATCATTGAAGTTATTAGAATTAATATGCCTTGTACTTATTACAATCGGACAACTCGAGGTAGAACTTGAGTGAAATAACTTTAAAAAGTTTATGTCCCCTTGGAACTATGAAAAGTCCCCTTGGTCGGGGACCCCCGGGCACTGCTCCGGTTGCCCCAATGGTAGTTACAGCCCTGCTTTCATTTGATTTAAACCGCTACTTTGTAACCGCAATCATTCCTTCAAACTCTATTACAGAATGGTTAAGTGCTAAGTATGGTCCATATTGTTATACAGCATGGATATATGGACGTTGAAAATATCTTTCATCAATAAGTTGGAAGCCTTGGAAATGTGGACTTTGAGAAGAATGTTTCGCATACCATGGACAGATAGGGTGAGAAACGAGGAAGTTTTAAGAAGAGCAAATACTGAGAGAGAATTGTTCAACTCGATCAAGGTACGAAAAATTGGATACCTGGGCCATATCCTGAGAGGAGAAAAATACGCAATCTCTCAACTAATCATCCAAGGAAAGATTAACGACAAAAGAGGAGTAGGTAGCAAACAAATATCGTGGATGCGAAATATAAGGTACTGGACGGGCATAAATAACACTTTTGCACGCCGCAAAAGATAGATTCTTGCAGACATCAGAAGTTAATGGCACATTTCATCCCATTTTACGTTATCGAAGGCCTTGGAGTAGTCAACAAGGCACAAATATGTTTCTATATTAAACTATCGGGGTTTTTCTATATTTCCTACTTGCATATTTTTGACATTTTTTTTTTAATATTATACACCCTTAGTACGCTCAGATGTCCGTTTATCCACATTTTATGTTTTTTAATAATATACGAATTTAATAAAATACATATATCCCACTTTAAAATATCTACTGTACGCCATTAGTACAATCGGCTCAGATCTCCGTATATCTGCACTCCAAAACCTTTTCCCATATGTCTGACCCTCACCCTTTCTTTAAATTTTATCCATCATTAAAAAAGTGCATGATAAGGCATGTCCATATTATGCATTTGAAAAGATGAGTTGCCTAAATTAAATTTTTATGAAATCAATTTAATCCACCCTTTAACCCACTCACCTTGATATTCTGCGTCTGTCGGATACGAATTGCAAATAAAAAAATAGGGATCAAGATTGAAAATACAAAAAACATATTGTTTTTAATTGTAAAACAGTATAATTTAGCGTTAAAAAATTGCGCAAAACGAGTGAGCAGTAGTATATTCCTAGAACTTTCTAAGTTTGTCAGATAACCATTTACCAAAAACCGAACAAATATTAATTTTAAAAAGAAATAATCCAACCTTTAAAGCCAAAAAAATCCATTTATTTTGTAACGAATTAACGCAGTTTTTGATTGCGTTAATAGATACTATTGGATCAAAGCTTGTGGTTGACCTTAGTATTACTAAATATACTATTTTCTTATAAAGAGATATCTAAGTAAAGTAAAGACAAATAAGTAATTTACCAAACTAAAAAATGAAAAATTGAAAAAAAAGTAATTGGCCTTCGTAAGTCCTAGTTTTTCACCTAAAGTAATCGAAAGTAGAACTGGAAGTCGATATTTGAACTTTTCGTGTTACTTTGCGTCAATTATTGATATACGATTTTACTAATTTTGAGTTATCTTTATTTATATTCATATCATATTTTGAGTAACTTTAAAACAATGCTTACAGTTGCAACTCTAAAACCCTAAAACCGAAGTCCGATATCAAATTTCTCATTTTTAATACTACACTATCTGTTCCGTTTTAAGCTTTCCTTCGGCACCTCATTTGTCATTCTGTCTATATTAATAACGGAGGAGTTATATTCGCGGACGGACGGACAGACTGACAGACAGTCATGAAACCGAAAGTATAAAATATATTTGTTCTCTTCTCTTCTCTTCTCTTGCGAAGGCGAGTCGAATAATATATTAATAATTGTACTATTCTGGTGACTTTAGAACAGTACGTACGGTCGCATTTCTAAAATCGGAAGTCTTCTTCTTCTTCTTTTATATAGGCAGTACTGACTATTTTTCTTCAACGGTGCCTTTCATTCTGCCCCTAAGTTATCATTCCATTTTTTCCTTGGGCGTCCTATACTTCTCCTGCCTAACGGTCACTTGTCCCTGGCTATTCTTACTATCCTTGATTCAGATATCTTGCTTATGTGCTCATTCCACTCTTCTTTTCTGTTCTTTACTCAGGTATTTTTATTGTCTTCCCCACATATGCGTCTGATTTCCTCATTTCTTACCCTATCCTGTAGTCCTTTTCCAGAAATCTTTCTTAAGATCTTCATTTCGTTGGTCTCCAGATGTCTTCGTGTTTTGATTGTATCTGGTCTTGTTTCGGCCGTGTAAGTCATAACTGGCCTAACAACTGACTTATATATTCGGGCCTTTGTTTCCAATCTTAGGTATTTGTTTTTCCAAATTGTGTCGTTTAGGCATCCGGCCGTTCTACTGGCTTTAGTTATTTGATCTTTTACCTCTTCTTCGATATTGTTGTCGGCTGATAGATTAAGTCCCAGGTATTTCAAAGTCATTACTTGTTGACCTTGTTGTATAATTTGATTGTCTAACTCCAATTTGCATCTTATTGGTTCTTTGGCAATTACTAAGCTTTTTGTTTTTTCGGCTGATATTTTCATATTCATTTCTTTTGCGTTAATGTTGAACTCGTGCAGTAAGTAATCTTTGTAGGTCGTCTTCGCACTCTGCTACTAACACGGTGTCATCAGCGTAACAGCGTATTTTATCTCTCTATCGCCCATTTTGTACCCTCTTTTTTTCTTCACTTGTTTTATTATTGCATCCAACATTATGTTAAACAGTAAAGGGCTTAGTGAATCTCGTTGCCAGATTCCTGTGTTTTTTTATGGATTCCGTTATTATTCCATTGACTTACATTTCTATTTTATTTCTTACGTATATGTTTTCTATCAGTTTTATGATATCCAGTGGCAAATTTTTCTCATATAGTAGGTGTATCACATCTTTTAATTGGATTCTATCAAACGCTTTCTCTAGGTCTATGAAACAGAAAAAGGCTGGTTTGTTATATTCTAATAATTTCTCCGCTATTTGCCTTATCACAAAAAATGCATGGTTACATGATCTTCCACTTCTAAATCCTTGTTGTTCATCCGATATATGTATGCCGGATGAACATAAATCGGAAGTCAAAGGTAAAATTTCTCACCTTTAGTACCATCCTTGGATTATAAGCTTTCATTTGACACCTAATTTGTCATTCTATCTGGTATAGTCACGGAGGAGTTAAATTCGCGGTCGGACGGACAGACGGACAGAGAGCCTAGTCAAAGTGCTCACCTTTAGTACCATCCTTGGATTATAAGCTTTCATGTGACAGCTCATTTGTCATTCTACTTGCTATAATGACGGAGGAGTTGTGTTCACAGTCAGACAGATAGACGTCTGACGGACGGACAGACGGACGTGGATAATTCAACGTTTTCATATTTTTTCAAAATTGGTGAAAAAAATAATTATGTACATACTTAAATAATATTAATGAAAAAAAAAGTTTAATAGCTCAGTTTAAAGCAATAAAATTTTATTGTGGATGTCCACAGTGTCTCAAAAAATGCCAAGTTAGGAGGCATTTCATACTTCTCTATCAGCAAGTAACCAAATGTAAGATGTTTTCTCTAATGATTATTAATGTATACCTACCTATCATTTTTTTAATAATTAATACTGTTTTGCTAATATTTTTACTATTATTTAAGCCTGTCCGGTTCTTTATATTCTGTAGCCAATAGGTAACTTTTTGAAGTTATACTTCTTTACGATCGAGAGGGAAATTTTATAAATGCCGGGCGCATGCGCACACAGACAGTATGTAGTTCGTTGCTAATCTTTCAAGATATGTATGTATCAGCGCTATCAGCGCAAATAAGTCATTAAAAGGATATATTAGTGTTTTTAGTAAATGTATTATTTATTATAATTTTTGTGTCTTTGGATTTGTCTTCCTCGGGAATAAGATATTTTATAATAATAGTAAGTATATTTAAAGTATTTTTGTATACTTCACTTGGTCCATTAAATTTGTCAGTATGTATATCTTGTACCCTGACAAAGCAAAGGGAATATAGCTCAGTGGTAGAGCGTGTGAACCGGAGATCGAGAGGTCCCGGGTTCAAATCCCGGACGATTCATATTTTTATTTTTTTTTTAATTTTGGGTATTTTTTAATAAAATTGTTTTAAAAGTGGTAGGCAAGAACGTTAGTTTAATATTTAAATAAAATACAAATAACCTGTTAAGTATATTTATTTCTTTCAAATTATATAATAGAAGTATAACTTCTTACGTGCGTACAAAGTACACAAACATTCTTTGTTATTACCATGTAGAAAGGAAGAATACTGCATACTTAGGGCACATATTACGAGGAAAACGATACACTTTTCAGCAACTGGTACTCGAAGGAAAGATAGAGGTTAAGAGAGGCCGAGGACGTAAAAAGATGTTATGGCTACGTAATATTCGCCAATGGACAGAAATCCAGAATATGAAATGCTTCGCAATGCTGCTAAAAATAAAATATTTTAATCCTGTATATCTAACCTGACAAGACCAATGTACGGTGTCTTACACCGGTAACGGCTTACGCAGAAATGCCTTTGCACGGCTTATGCAGAAATGCACGGCACCTTAAGAAGAAGAAGAGATTTTTAAGTATTCTGGTAATTCTGTTTAGGTTGGCTTTGTCAACAGGTACGTGAGTGTTTTGCCCCTTTCTCTTCAAAGAAGTTTTTTTTCTCCTCAAACAAGCTTTTTGCAATCAGAGAACAATTTATGATTTCTTTCCATATTGTTTGTTCAGGAGTATAATAATAACTAGGTATTAGTATTATGAGTATAATAATAATAAAAGGTCAAAGATTCTCACGTCCAAAACGACCAATGTCGATATGGATGTCAAGCACAAGAATCCATCCAACAACTTACCGGGGGCTGCCAGGCGTTTGTCGGAACTGGTTATAAAGAACGCCATGACTCAGTAGGAAAGACTCTTCACCAGGAACTAGCTAGCAAACTTGGACTTCTGCAGACCGACCATCTCCCTTATTATCAATACGTCTCTGACAGAATGCTTGAAAACGACAACTACAAGCTATACTGGGATCGGACTGTGCTCACAGACCAAAGAGTGGTACATAATATACCGGATGTCATACTAATTAATTAACTTACTGGGCAAACAACATTAATATATGTGGCGATATCTAACAACAATAATCTGCTTGGTAAGCACAACGAAAAAATCGCCAAGTATAGAGATCTAGGTATACAAATAAGGAGACAATGGAGAATGGAAAGTACCCAGATAATACCTATTGTTCCTTCTACTACTGGAGTCATTCCGAAGAACCTCATAGAAATCATCATAAGTCTGGGTCTAAAGGAACATATTTATAAGACTATGCAGAAGGCTGTGCTACTCTGGACGTCTAGATGCGTACGAAAATTTTTGGGAGATACTCCTGCGTATCAAATCACCTAGGGCTCGATAACACGGAAAGAGTCCCACCAGAGCTCAATCCTTTTGATACCTTAGGTATCTGGGGTGAGTCAATTTTCCCCTTAGAGGAAGTGTGAGCCATATGGCTAAATCTGGATAAAAACATAAATACTTAGGGCACGAAAAATTCAAATCGCCAGCCTGCCACCTGTTTCTTGGCAGTTCAAACATTTAATTTAAGCGAAAAGCGATGTTTATTTTTCAAATAAACACCTTTTTTCTATTAAACATGGAAAACTTAACTAGCAAATATTGGAGAATAAAAAATTCACCACCACTAACAGATGCATTCATTGAAACCAGGAATTATGCAGATTTACACAACAGTAAATTATTACCAATTTATAAATTTCCGTATAAAACTTTGATAAAAAAGAATCATAATTCCTAAATATACAGAATCAAATCATTTAAATAATATTTTAGTAAAATCTATACTGAGCGACTTTGTGGATTATACAGTAATTTACACAGATGGTTCTAAAAATCAAACAGGAGTAGGATGTGCTATGTATGTGCAAAATACCCATCAACATAATAATTATAAATTATCTAGTATTAGTAGTATTTTTACAGCTGAGATTATAGCAATCGAAAAAGCTCTAGAATGGATCAAAGAGAATAATATTGAAAAAGCTGTGATAATAACAGACTCCAGATCTGCAATATATGCAATTCAAAACACTGATTTTAATTCATACAAATCAAAAATTTTATGTAATATAAAAAATAATTTGTCTAAAGTGGAAGTAGTATTTATATGGGCAAAAGGGCATGCCGGTATACTGGGTAATGAGAAAGTGGATGAGTTGGCCAAAGATGCAATAAAAAATGGTGAGATCCTAACTCAGATCTTATCGATAGATGCAATAAATGACGTCAAAGATAGAGTAAATAAAATATGGAAAAAACAATGGAAAAATATTTCAAGCATATCAAAAAATTTATATTTTTCTTTACATCAAGAACTTCCTCCGCCACCTGAATACATATTTAAGTATAACCTGCCAAAGCAAGGTATTTCTACTATCGTCAGATTAAAAACTCGACACGGAAAATATGAGGCACATCTGCACAAATTAGGAATAGTTAATTCATCAGTCTGTTTTTGTGATAATGTTTCGATTAGAGATTTGAACCATATTTTCTTTGAATGCAAAATTAACGAGAGATATATAAATCAATTGTATTACAATTTACGACAAACACAAGTTCATTTTCCAATTAGTATAGAATATCTACTAAGTTGTCATAAAATGGAAATATTTAAATTACTCATAAACTACTTGAACGAAACAAATATAGTCATTTGAGTCAGATAGGTGGGAATATAAAAAAACTAATAAATTGAGGTAAAAATAAAATAAAAATCTGTGGCTAACGGACCCGCATCCAAGCCATTTTTTCACACACACACACACACACACACACACACACACACACACACACACACACACACACACACACACACACACACACACACACACACACACACACACACACACACACACACACACACACACACACACACACACACACACACACACACACACACACACACACACACACACACACACACACACACACACACACACACACACACACACACACACACACACACACACACACACACACACACACACACACACACACACACACACACACACACACACACACACACACACACACACACACACACACACACACACACACACACACACACACACACACACACACACACACACACACACACACACACACACACACACACACACACACACACACACACACACACACACACACACACACACACACACACACACACACACACACACACACACACACACACACACACACACACACACACACACACACACACACACACACACACACACACACACACACACACACACACACACACACACACACACACACACACACACACACACACACACACACACACACACACACACACACACACACACACACACACACACACACACACACACACACACACACACACACACACACACACACACACACACACACACACACACACACACACACACACACACACACACACACACACACACACACACACACACACACACACACACACACACACACACACACACACACACACACACACACACACACACACACACACACACACACACACACACACACACACACACACACACACACACACACACACACACACACACACACACACACACACACACACACACACACACACACACACACACACACACACACACACACACACACACACACACACACACACACACACACACACACACACACACACACACACACACACACACACACACACACACACACACACACACACACACACACACACACACACACACACACACACACACACACACACACACACACACACACACACACACACACACACACACACACACACACACACACACACACACACACACACACACACACACACACACACACACACACACACACACACACACACACACACACACACACACACACACACACACACACACACACACACACACACACACACACACACACACACACACACACACACACACACACACACACACACACACACACACACACACCTTTTTTCTATTTTCTGACAGCAGTATAAAGTATTTTGAGTTAAATAAATTACATAAATTCTTCTTTTTCCGTCAATTAATTTAATTCAAAAATTATTTTTTTTGTCACCCTGTATAAATAATGACGTTAATGTTTACATTACTAAATAGAGAATTAAACAACCTTTTAAATGAGCTACCACATGATCGCTGTTCCCATTAAAAAAATATCGATTAGGTTATCACGCCCAGATGGATGACGTCACTAATATGATATATTATATGCCAAAAAATTATAATTTAAAAATAAAAATCGACCGGGATTTTTCTCCTATTCTTGAAAAAATTAATGTATTTCATAATTTTGAAACTCTCTATAAATATATCATGTGTCAAAATAGGAAATGAGTGTTTTGGTGATTATAGATTTCTCATTATAAAAATATAGGTAGACCTTAACGTCTATATGAAATTGTTATAATTTCAGGCACATTTCACATTTCGTGCTTGACTAGCAGATAAAAAATAGATAAATATGAACATTACGACCGGCGGGTAATGTGTGTGCTAAGGACGAAGGACGAAGGACGAAACGACGAGTCCAATTCACAATTTAATGCTATCTTTGATCGCGTTATCCTTATTTCCTGTGCATTCGCAAGGGTGACATTCTTTTGTTTCAGCATGCAACCACCTATACGGGTAAAATTGAGTACACAACTTGTTTTTTATATCCGTCACTTTCGATTCGATGTTGATATGGACTGTCCTATAATTTTGTTTCGCCAAATTCAAATATATCACAAGGAAGAATTGCTGTAACCGGCTGTATACCGTAAATCACAAAAAATAAAAACCTTATCTTGTAAAAGGTATATTTAAAATCCCTAAAAAGGGCTATATCACAACTTAAACGTTTTCGAAATCAATATTCCATCATCAGTGTTATCACCTAAAATAAGTACAACTCTTTAAGTAAAGCAAACCTTAGGTTAAATTTTGACTAAAGTAAAAAGTAAATAGATAGTTACACTTACAGGTTTACATATTTTGCATCACAAAAGGCATCGATACCAAAAAATGTAAAGCTGAATCATGCTTAGATTTATCATCAGACCACTTACCGTTTATAATAATATTCTCCGAAATAAATCTTAAACAAAGTACACCAACCAACTTTGCATAACACCAAGACTAACTGATCCCAATTTAGAGAAAAACTAGACAGCCTGATCTCACTAAATCTGTCCTTGAAAAATGAACTCCAACTAGAATCAGCTGTAGATAACAAAAGCATGCAAATTGCTGCATGGTATGCGACTCACAGCTACGAACCATCTCCAAACAGAAATAATGTGTCTCCCACAATTAAACAAAAAATTTCAGAAAAACGACAATTACGTAAAAATTGGCAACAGTCAAGAACGGCAGAAAATAAGAAAAAACTAAACAAAGCAACAAAGGAATTAAAGGAATTAATCCAAGAAGAAGAAAACCATGGAATTCAAGAATATTTAGAAAATTTAACACCGACTGAAGCTACAGATTACTCACTCTGGAAAGCCACGAAAAAACTCAAACGGCCCCAACAGCATAACCCACCAATCAAAGATGAGGCAAACACCTTGGCTAGAAACGACAAAGAAAAAGCTGATCTTTTTGGCAAGCACCTTCAACAAGTATTCAGGCCATACCCTTCTACACTATCTACAGAGGAAGAAACAGAACTAACGAGATTCCTAACAGCACCGTTTCAAATGGATCTGACCCACATGAAATTTACAGTCAATCAAGTAAAGGAAAAAATAATAAATGAAATCAACATCAAAAAAGCCCCTGGATTTGACCTAATCTCTGGCAAGATTCTAAAAGAAGTCTCGGATAAGTGCATAAAACTAATAACCTTTATATTTAATGCAATTCTGCGCCTAGTTCATGGAAAGTGGCCCAAATCCTAATGATCCTTAAACCCGGAAAAAAACCGGAAAATGCATCTTCATACCGGCCTTTTTTCACCTACTTCTACCGAAAGTATACTTTTCTGGGCCTGATTGTAGGAAGCAAAGTTGTACTTTTCCTCCCTAGGGAGAAAAATAAAAGTTAAGTCATGGTATTTCATTTATAAAATATAACTTATTGAACAATATCTATTTTCTATTACGTAAGTATCTATACACTTTAACGTTTATTTATAAAACACCCTCTATTTTGC
This sequence comes from Diabrotica virgifera virgifera, assembly GCF_917563875.1. NCBI lineage: Eukaryota > Metazoa > Arthropoda > Insecta > Coleoptera > Chrysomelidae > Diabrotica > Diabrotica virgifera. The sequence continues at coordinate 40,485,329 of NC_065452.1, read as the reverse complement.
AGAATGGTAAAAACAGTAATTGTTATTTTGATTTAACAATGTTTACATTAATAATTTGACTTATATTTGATAGTTGACAGTTATATTGTACCTACTTGTTAGTTTTAGTTCTAATAAATTTTGTTGGTTAGTTACATAAATAAATTAAATAAAAATGAAAAAATGACTGGTTATTTGAGGAAGGTGGAAAAACCATATGTATAACATGGGATTAAAGTGCCTTTTCCTCCTTTGAATGATTACTGCCCTTCGCTACGCGTCGGGCAGTAAACTTCATTCTCGGGAGGAAAAGTAGCACTTTCCTCCCTTGTTATACAAATAGCTATTTCCTATGATTAGCAAAGTCTTTGAAAAAATGTACGTAAAAAGGTTAAAAACGATAATAGAACATAAAATAATTCCAGAACATCAATTCGGTTTCCGAGACAAACACGGAACCATAGAACAAATGCATAGGCTAGTCAACCAAATAAACAAGGATTTTAACGCCAAAAGATACTGCTGCTGCTTTCTTTGACATATTTCAGGCCTTTGACAAGGTATGGCACAGAGGACTACATATAAAATTAAAGAAGCTCCTACCCTATCCCCACTTCCATCTTTTAAGAACCTACATAAAACATAGACACTTCCTTGTGAAGCATGGTACCCAGCACACTAAGACATATATCCTATTCACTCAGGCATCCCACAAGGCAGCGTTTTCGGCCCAATTCTATATATTTTATACACAGCGGACATTCCAAGATCTAGTGCAACTACAGTTGCAACGTATGCAGATGACACTGCTATCCTAGCATCTCACACAGATTCATCAACAGCATCAAGAAATCTTCAATCAAACCTAAATACAATTCAGCAATGGATGAAAGTATGGCGCATCAAATCTAATTGAACTAAATCATTACATGTAACATTCAAGCTACGTGGAGAAACATGCCCCCCTGTATATATTGATAATTGTCTAATTCCTCAATCCGAGGACGCTAATATCTTGGCATGCACTTGGACCGCCGTCTAACTTGGAAAAAACATATTTTTTACAAACGAAAACAGCTTGGACTTAAATTGAGAAATATGTATTGGCTCATTGGACGCAATTCAAAACTATCTTTGGATAACAAAATTTTACTCTACAAGTCCATCTTCAAGCCCATATGGGCTTATGGGATTCAGCTATGGGGCACTGCTAGCGTCTCCAATACAAACATCTTACAGAGATTCCAAAACAAGGTGCTGCGTGCCATAGTAAATGCGCCATACTATGTATCCAACGAGGTGATTCAACACGACATCCCCCTAGAATCCGTGAAAGAAGCCATACAACGTTTTAGTGTTAAATACTGTGAACGAGTGCTAGTGCATGCTAATGCGTTTGCCAGACAATTAAATGTGCGGGACGTCTTTGAAGTGCGTAGACTAAAACGGCAACTGCCGTCCAACTTGACCAACTGAACATAATTAAGTGTATTCAGACTAATAAAATTTTAATTTTAAAATTGTAAAGAGGTTACTCACTGGAGTAACTCTATACATGTCTGTATTTTGTACCTTAACAAATTCTTAATGCTTAATGGGCAGATTGTTGTACTCAATGGAGTTAATAAAAAAAAGGTTTACATGTTTTAAGCCACCAAAATATACGGGTAAAAACACTTAAGTTGTTTTATACTTGTGAAGGTTACATTATATTATAAAATTTTAAGGGATTTTAAGGGAAAAATATTTCCAGATTAATTCCTGGCATGACATGAAATCAACCATATTGGTTGGAAGTTGGAATATATGGTTGATGTCATGTCATGCCAGGAGTTAATCTGGAAATATTTTTAACATTCCTTAAAATTTTATAATATAAGGAAAACTTCACAATTTTAAAACAACTTAAGGGTTTTTACCCATATATTTTGGTGGCTGAAAACATGTTAACCTGTAAGTATAACTATCTATCAACTTTTTTACCTTAGTCAAAATTTAACCTCACGTTTGCTTTACTTAAAGAGTTATATTTATTTTAAGTGATAACACTGATGATGAAATATTGATTCCGAAAACGTTCTGCTGTGATATAACCCATTTTAGGGATTTTAAATATACCTTTTACAAGATTAGGTTTTTATTTTTTTTTTAATTCAAATATCAAATATAATTCCGGGGCACTTTAAGGGCTTGGGGTATGGTTTGAAATCGGTATTTCAAGCATATAATTGTGATTTTTTTTTGAAACTATGGTAAAATTATTTGATTTTTAAATTAAATAAACATATTCAGTACAATTTAAAGAATATTTAAAAAAAATTCAATACCAAATATGGAAAAATAAGCCAACTGTGGCAAATTTTTACAGACACCTCCAAAAAATGGATATTGCGGTGGATATCGGAACTCGTCATTGGGTTATGTGAAACAAAAAATTCAAAAAGATTTTATAAGCTAATGAGTGTCTCGAGGTAACGCTGTCGATTTTTTTAGTTCTAACAATTTTTGAGTGTTTGGTATCACGAAGAAGTCAAAATAACGAAATTGTTTGTAAAAAAGGATGAAAATCAACATATTTATTATTAAAATAGGAAGTGGTTGAATGCTTAAATATATGAAATTTACGGGAATAAAAGGCAGATATCGAGCACTGTGTTTATTAAATCTTGCCTAAGTATAGTTTCGCTCCTAGAGCATTATCTGGGGCATTTCATCAAAACAGGAAGGTATCCTTGATTCTAACAATAAAACACTGAGAACTTTTGTTTTCTATACTTCCACAAAATTTATTATAACTATGTGACTACAGCTGTTTCAGCAGAGTGCCTTTCTCAAGCGATTTAGTTTACTTTGGGTTTGCATTTTAAAGTCTTTAACTGAAGAGGTTTAGGAGTGGGGAGCTGTTTGTCTCGAGTTGGTCATTCAGAATTACATCTGTATTTTTCAATTTATTAATTTTTTCCATAGATTCTAACAAAGATAGCTTAAGGCCTTTATTTTGAATATGAAGAATTTGAAACTGTTCATTAAAAGAATGATTAAGATCTAGAAGGTGAAGTGCGTATGTAGTAGTGTCTGTTTTCTATTGTTGAAAGCCATTTTGTGTTCTGCTATCCGTTTGTCAAAGGTTCTGCCAGTTTGACCGATGTAAGTTTTCGGACAGTCACCACAAGTTAGTTTGTAAACACCACTCTGTAGTTGCTTTCTCTTTCGGTCAAACTGGCAGAACCTTTGACAAACGGATAGAAGAACACAATAGGACTTTCAACAATAGAACACAGACACTACTACATACGCACTTCATCTTCTAGATTTTAATCATTTTTTTAATGAACAGTTTCAAATTCTTCATATTCAAAATAAAGGCCTTGAGCTGTCTTTATTAGAAACTATGGAAATTAATAAATTGAAAAATACAGATGTAATTCTGAATGACCAACTCGAGATAAACAGCTCCCCACTCCTCAACCTCTTCAGTTAAAATCTTTAAAATGCAATCCCATAGTAAACTAAATCACTCGAGAAAGGCACTCTGCCGAAACAGGTGTA